>NW_005353539.1:581630-582266 GCF_000412655.1 Myotis brandtii | reverse complement strand
ATATATCAGGCTAAGTGACTATCTGACCATCTGACCAGCCTGTAGGTATGACGCATACTGACCACCAAGGGGCAGATGCTCAACACAGGAGCTGCTGAGCTGTGGTGACTTGGCAGCTGCGGTTCTCCTGGTGACGTACCAGGAACCAGAGAGGAGGGAGCCTGATTCTGGGGTGCGTCACCTGAGAACCTCCCTCTCACAATCTAGGACCTCTCGGGGGATGTTGGAAAGCCGGTTTTGGCCTGATCCCCACAGGCCAGGCAGAGGGACCCCACCTGCTGGAGTGACCCTACTCACTAGAAAGAGGACCTTCGAGCCCTGGAGCCACCCCAGGTGTGGCTGGCCTGGGATGGACCGCGGGAGGTTGGCTCCAGGTCGTGTCTGGCCTGTCTCACCCAGTCCCACCCTGCTGACCACCTTCTAATTAATTTCCTTTCAATGTGCATGAATCCCTGCATTGGGGCACAAATATATATATCGGCCGCCCGCCTCGCCACCATCAGGGCCTGCCATGTGAGACCCGAGGTGGGATCCGGGCCTGCCATCTGCCACCCAGGGAGTGGGCCTAAGCCAGCAGATGGTTATCTCTCAAGGGGTCCCAGACTGTGAGAGGGCACAGGTCAGGCGGGACCCCAC
>NW_005353539.1:530275-581529 GCF_000412655.1 Myotis brandtii | reverse complement strand
TTGGCCTGGGGGCCACCCCCCCCCCCTGCCAGTGCACAAATTTTTGTGCACCGGGGCCTCTAGTCTATATATATAAAAGCCTAAGCGACTAGTAGTGGACCGGTCAACTGGTAGCTATGATGCGCACTGACCACCAGGGGACAGATGCTCAATGCAGGAGCTGCCCCCTGGTGGTCAGTGTGCTCCCACAGCAGCAGTGCCACTCAGCTGACCAACGGTCATCAGACACCAGGCTCATGGCTGGCGAGCTAACCGAGCGGTGGTGCTGTGCCCGGCCCGGGCTCGGGATCCTCCCCGGCTGCCTGCCACGGCCTGATCCCTGCAGTCCACACCGAGGGACCCCACCGGTGCACGAATCCATACACCGGGACTCTAGTATCATTATAATGAAGGAGGAAAAAAACATGATAATCTCAGACACACACAAAACATTTGACAAAATGTAATAGCTCATTTATATAAATTATATAAAATGTCCACAATGAGAAAATCTACAGAGGCAGGCTTTAGACTCATGGGGACCTGGGTCTGAGGGTTGGGAGGCAGCCACTAAAGTGGAGTGAACTTAAAGTGGATGGGGTTTGTTTCGGGGGCGGGGTTAAGTAGTCTGCAGTTGACCATGGTGATGGTTGCGCAGCTCTGTTTGTATATGTAAAAGCATTGGACAGTACACTTCAGTGGATGAATTAGATGGCGTGTTAATTTTATTTCCATAAAGATGTTAAAGGACAAAAATACCAAGTAAGTGGAAATGGAGTTTTACTCCAAGGTATTTATGTGGCATGAGAGGGAGAGAAAAAATATGCAACCCAAATATTGTAATGGAACCTGCTGAGTCAGATGGGAAGACCTTTATAATCTATTTCAGCTGCCATATTAAATTTGGAATAACAGAAGCTTTAATTAAATCTCATAAATCGCAGTTGAACAAATCTCCAAATGTAATGCTCCTTACTTCCCATTGTAAATGTTATTTTGCTGTGTAGGACTCAGGATAATACTTACTTGTATCTTTATTTTTTTAGTTTTGAGGAGAAAAAAATTCATTTATTTAATGTCAGAATTTACTTTATTTTAATAAACACAACTTTATGTAACCCTATAAATATTTAAGAAAAATATATTTTTAAGAGTAGATTTTTCACCAAGAAAAATATATAAGTTATGGAATCTTTAAATTTGGGCTTCATAAAAGAAAAAAAAAATAAGATCTAAGTGTTTATTAGAATAAATACTATTTAAATATGTATTCATAAAATATATTTATCATCACAGCAGTCCTGCTTTTTATTTATATTATATTATAATGATTTGTTCCTTTATAATGGTTAATGGAATCATGAAATATAAAAATGGTATAATAATTCTCTAAAACTGTACTATTTACTCCCAATCTGTAATGCATACGAATTCCCAATAAAAAATGATAGTTTAAAACAACACATAGAGCCCTGTCTGCTGTGGCTTAGTTGGTTGAACATTGTCCCATGCACCAAAAAGTTGCTGGTTCGATTCCCAATCAGGATACATGCCCAGGTTGCTGGCTCAATCCCAGTAGGGGGCATGCAGGAGACAGCCAATTGATGTTTCTCATCTCTCTCTTCTCTCTCTCTCTCTCTCTCTCTCTGTCTCTCTCTCTCTCTCTCCCCATTCCTCTTTCTCTAAAAAAATCAATAAAAACATACTTAAGAAAACAAATCCACACATAGAGAAGTTAACATCTTTTATACACTTCCATCTCATATACAAAATATCTTGTTTTGTATTTTCAGAATCACCAACAATAACTCTCTAGAACTAAACAAATGTAGTCAGTTAAAATTAACTTCAGTGTAATTAGATTCGCAGTAATAAAATAGACTAGAGTTTTGTAAATTTAGAGGAATGATCATATTATCTGATACACAACATTAATTAGGTTTATTTGAATGTTTATTATATTTCTAAAATTATGCCTTTATAAACCTGCTGGGTGGAAGCAACATAAACTTTGTCTTTTATTCCTTTAAAGGGTGAAATTAAACCATAAAAAGTAAAATAAACAACCTACATTCAAAAGTGCTCTAACTTTCCTACATTCTAGCAAAATTCAATATATCCTTTTAGGATTTGCTGTTATTAAAATGCATTTCCTGTACCTATTCATGAGTTGCTATGGAAGTGCCTAGCATGGTGCTTAAATATATCTGGTCATGCTTTCTCTCTATGGTTAAGTTTCTCTAACTAATAAAAACAACAACTTTTCAATGGGATAGTTACCCAGAACATGAGGGACTTTGAATTTTGTTTTAACCTCTTTTGATAGTTCTGAAGAAAAGTCTAAAGAGAATTTGTGTGGACAAAGAAATATTGCCAGTTAAAAATGCTGGGAATGTTAAGAAGATAATTTATAAAATTACTCTTATCAGTTTAATTTCTATTTAAGTAGATTAAACAATCTATAATCTTAGAAACTCTTTTTAGTCTTAGAAAATCTTACATATGGCACAACACTTTGGGATTATCCATTTATTACAAGGTTTTGAGATAATTGCTTGCTCATGTATCTTCTTTTCTAAGTAGATAGCGGGGACTCCGCTTTTTCACTGTTAGATCTCACATATTCAGCAGAGTGTTTGACAAATATTTAGCTCCAACAATGTTTACTTAAAGGATAGTGACTATGTCCATTACCTTTCTTGGCATTTTTAAAAGTTAAATATTGGAAATATCCTGGAATTTCTGAAATAATCTTTGTTTTGATAATGGGTAACTGGTTTTGTCTAGATTAATTTTATGTACCTTTACTACATAATACTTTATTTTTGCTTGATTCACTGAATGTTTCATTTTTTAATTGCCTAGAAAATGGTAAACTCTGTATTTAGGTCAAATCAGTGGTATGTTGGAAAAACATTATTTATGACATATTTGTCAATGTTTGACTTGTTCTTTCTTTATTTTCAAGAACATCTATTTTTATAAAACATATAAGTTTATCATGTATGAAGTCCTGTTAAAATTTGGACCGACTCTTAATAAATCCTTACCAAAACTTTATTTTGATTTTGTGAGGGAGAAAGCACTTTAAAGTTTTCACTCTTAACATGTTTGCTTATTTGTGGTCATAGGGTATCTGCTTGCTGTTCTAGTAAATACAACATGTGATGGGCTTAATTACTCACACTTTCTAAGTGAGAAAACTCCAGTTTCCGGAGGTAGTGATGAGTCTTCACATCTTGGGACCGGTAAGTGTCAGTGCTACAGTTGAAACCCAAATCTGGAAGTCTAGGCTCCTACCTTTACTCTTATTACACAGTTAAAGACGATGAAGCATCAAATCACACTTATCCTGTATATCCAAGTGGTTCCAGGCAATATTTATAGTCTATAGGGATCAGAATATATTTGGAATAGATGACATCATCTATCCCACAGTCAAAATCTCATTTCCCTTTGTTGGGTTAGGTATTATATTTCTGTCTTGGAAATCTCAACTGTGTAACAAGAGCATAAAATGAGTGACTAAATAAAAGCCTTTTAGTGTGATTGATAAAGACAGTAATTAATATCCAACTAATTCTTTTGTCCTTCTTCCACCGCTTGAGACAGATGGATTTCTCAGTAGCCAAGACATTTTTAGCATCACTGACCAATGTTTATTAATTAAAATCAGTGGCTGTGCAGTGCCAGACAATACATATTCTCTTCCTCTACAGGGTGCACATTAAAGAATGAACAACTGGCACAAAAGATTGAAACTTATGAGACATCTTGATAGTTTATGTGGAACTGTGAAGAGAAGGCTATAAATAGAAACTTTCTGGAAAACCTAGGACTATGATTTTCTTACTTACCAGGGAGGCAGTGAAATAACATAGTTTGAAATAACAGGATATTTTTATAAATTAAGACTTCGAAATGTATATTTTTGCTAAATGCAACCCAGAAATCAGATCACATGGTGCTGAGATTTTTGATTAAATGAATGTGGCTCAGAATTTACATCCCTCGCCCTTCGGAAAGCCCTTCAACTACCCAAGGTTTCTGCTGTAAATAGAACTTGCATTGCTGTGGTTTCTGCTGGGCATGTCGTTCTGCTGACACTTGACACTAAACTTACTGGTATTTCCAATCAAGATTGTGCTAAATTCAAAAAGATGTTTCTTGTTCTGCATAGTGAGACATCAGTCAACCTCATCATTAGCAGGAACTTACAACTCTATAGAGAAGTGATCGAACATTCCTTTTCCCTCTAATTCCCCTATTTTAAATGATTTCACTGCATCTTTGGTATATAATTTTCCATGACTGTAATTATACTAGTGCTATGACTTCATGTGAGTGTAGTCGTTCTTTAAATACATTTTAAAATGCCAATACATGAAAGAGAGAGCATCTAAGCATCCATGCTTCAAGGTGTTAGAGTGGCAGGAAATCAGGGTATCTTTCAACTTCTTGCAGGTTCTTTAAACCCATCCACCTTTGGAACCTATAGGAACCTCCACATCCATGAAACTCTACGCATTCTACACAGCACTATAACATGTGCCTGCATAAAATGATGTTGAATGTGTTGGGGGTTTTTTAACCATGAAATGACATACAGTGTTCTGCTGCAACAATACCCAAACCACAATGGTTTAATGAAATCAACATTGATTTCTTGCTCATTTAACACCTGTCCTAGGATCCTACAAATGCCATTGTGTAGACACCAGGAAAGCCTCTATGGGAGGCGGAGAAAAAGGCTTGGATTAGCTCCTGACTGTCCTGTCCCAGCGCCCCTGGAGGGTCTGGCTCACCAGCTCTCCACTCTGGGCTCCTGAAGCGGCCATTGACATGCAGGCCTTCCACACAGCCCCCGGCCTCCCGGCTGCCTTCCTGCCCGAGCCACCAGCTAGCAGGCCACAGGCTCTTTTAAGTTTGAATTAGCAAATACTTTTTGAGTTCAGGCTCCTGTTATAAATAATTCTAGTCAGATATTCGTGGCAATAAATTAAATTCAACCAAAGTGTTCTTTCAAGACATAATTACAGCCCCTGATTTTTAATTGCTTTTTTTTTTGTAGCCTGATGAGTTGTATTCTTATTCCCATTCTCTCTCTCTCTCTCTCTTTCTCTCTCTCTCTTTTCAAAGTTTGATACAGGCCACCAAAAGCAAGTAGCATTTTCACCTTTTCAAAGCCATGAATTCTAACTTGACTTTCTTTCCTTCTTACCTGGACACAAGCCTTTTTTTATTTTATTTTATTTTATTTTATTTTTTTACATTATGCCCATATCTTTCACTTATTATTTTCCCAAACACAAACCCACAATTTTATCCAGCATAATGTGAATTTCAAGCCACTCAGTCAGGCCTGTTTTCTGTGCCGGCTGCTCTACTGATTGAATGATGTTGTGTATTCTTAAATGTTTTTGCTAATAATATTGCTTAGTGTAACATTCTAGAAACCACAATATTGACTTCAGAAATCAGAAAAATGTGCAAGTCCAGGCATCTTTATAGTAAAACAAAGAGTTTCCTTATTCTGGGAATCTATGGAAACCAAAAAGAAAATAAGGAAGAAAGGAACGAAAGGAAAGGAAAAATAAGAATCTGTTAAGAATAATCTAATTCACATAAAAACGAGAATAACTGTAATGATATTCACAATTTTGTAGGCAAACTGTGGGTCAAACCCTACAGTAAGCCCATTGAAATACACTCTTCTCACTTCCTTCTAACACATTATAACAATGTTCATTTACATTTACTTTACAGACTAGAGGCCCAATGCATAAAAGTCGTGCATGAGTAGGGTCCTTAGGCCTGGCTGGCGATCAGGGCTGATTTGTGGGGTGACTGGCGGGGTGATAGGAGGGGCCCCCACTGCACCCACCTTGGCTGGCTTGGGGCCTGGGGTCTGGGGGCAGCTCCTGCATTGAACATCTGCCCCCCTGGTGGTCAGTGTGCGTCATAGCAACCAGTCATTCCTCCTTTCAGTTGATTTGCATATGAGGCTTTTATTATATAGGATAGAGAAACTAAACCTCAGATTACTAAAAGCCAAAATATAACTAGAAAAATAAAAGCATTTTCCGAAAAATACCAAGGGAATTACACCAATTATTTTCTTTAAATGGCTGTAAAGTACGAAAATCAACATAAAGAATAATGAAGCCATTTTAAAACCCACAGTAGAGAGAGAAAGGGGCAGCAGTAAAACTAGCATGAAAGCAAATACTGTAACTGCAGCAGCAGCTGGCACGGTCCTGTCCCTGGTAACGAGGTACTAAGTTGCCTTGCAGAGACCACAGACCCAACCCGCAGGTCACGCAGCTGAAGCCGGTGCAGAGGAGAGAACTTGGACCTCCAGCTGCTCCCGGAACCAAACTCTCGCGGGGACGCACAGACGCAGGGAACCAAAGGATGGGGGCAACCGGAACTTGAACTCCAGAAGAAACTCTTTACAAAGAGAAGGCGTCGCTGTCCAGGAAGGTCGGGTGCTGACGTCTCTTCACCATCATTGGCCCGGCTCCCAGGTAGGCCCCCCATGAGAACCTGCCCCTCCCGCACCCCCACATGCCCACTTCCCCTAAAAACAAAATGAGGGGGCCCTGGGAGAGGGAGTCTGGGCTTTGGGGCATTAGCTTCCCGCTTCCCGGGCGATGCCATGTCTGATGAGTAGCCGGTCCTCCACTGAGATTCCCATTCTCCGTTCTCGGGTGCTGGGTGCGCGGCTCGGGCAGCACAGCGAGGCAGCCCCTCTGTCCGCAACCACACAAGATGGAGGTGTCAGGCGGCGACTCAAGCTCCGGGCCGTTGTCCTGAGAGTCAGAGGAGGATGCGGCTGTCAGGGAGCTGGAGAGGCGGCCTGGGAATACTCAGGTTTGCATCTCCACGGTCCAGGGTCACCCGAAGGTTAAAAAGAGAGCGGCTTCCAGAAACCAACGGAGGGAAACGCTTCGGATAAAGGAAACTTCTTTAGGGCAGTGGTTCTCAACCTGTGCGTCACGATCCCTTTGGGGACCTAACGACCCTTTCACAGGGGTCGCCTAAGACCATCAGAAAACACATATATAATTACATATTGTTTTTGTGATTAATCACTATGCTTTCATTATGTTCAATTCGTAACAATGAAAATACATCCTGCATATCAGATATTTATATTACGATTCCTAACAGTAGCAACATTACAGTTATGAAGTAGCAACGAAAATAATTTTATGGTTGGGGGTCCCCACAACATGAGGAACTGTACTAAAGGATCATGGCATTAGGAAGGTTGAGAACCACTACTTTAGGGTAAAGGGGGGGTTCTTTCTGGGAAAGAAAACGTTCATCGTTTCACAGAAAGATGTGTTGGGGCTCATGCGGGCCTCGGGTCTGCAGGCAGACCTCGCTATGCCACCGCCCAACCAAGGTCTCATCTATGTGATGTTTACATTCACCAGCCAGGCGGAGGCAGCCATGGAGAAATTACGGGCCTGGCTTGTTAGAGCGGTAGTGCTCACTCACCATTTAGCGGCTTTTCCTTCTTTTCTGTGTCTTCGCCATTGGTCCTTCAGCTGTTTATCCCGAAAGAAACAGGCTCTGTGAGGAGAATGGAATCGCGTTCGATATTGATTTTGAGGGAGGGTTGCTGGAAGGCCAGGCCAGGCTCACTTCCCCCATTGGAGGGAATCTAGGACTCAACACCGTTTGGGGATGAGCCAAGGGATAGTCTGCCAATTGCTTGTTGAAGTAAAGCTTTTATTGATTTAGAGCCTAACAAACATCCGCATGAGGTTGTTGTTTTTTTTTAATCAAGCAACTCCATCTTTCATATTAAAGTTGCATTTTGAAGATTACATAAGTGAGTGAACAGGTGTATTAGTTCTTGGTTTTGAAGTAAGGTTCCCAGATCTGATTCAGCCGAGCATGACTTGTTGATCAGGCCGGCAGGCTTTTCCTTGCCTCCTCAGCAGGGCCCAGTCTGGGGGAATGACTTTCATCCGTGTGCTAGTGCTGAGAGCCACGTGTGCGGGGTACATTACCAGAGGCCCGTGGCTGCAAAGGTGAGTGATTTCAATTACTTTGAATGTGCTTTGATTGAATGTTGAAGAAATTGTGTTAACCAGTCACCTGTGGGTCCCTGTCATATGCTACTTCCTGCTTAGTTCAATGAGGAGAGACGCTTGAGCGCTAATGAGTTTCTAACCTACTGGCAACAAAGCAGCCAGTTCATAGCGCCTTACATCTAAGTAGTTCCTCCGAAAGCTAACTGACCACACTTCTCTCCGCACACCCACAATTTTTTCTTAACTATTTCTTTAACACTGGTGAGGGAAGACGTTATTTTATTAAAATAAAAAAGAAAGTTCTTCTCATTGACTGATCACTTAAATATATACACATTACAGAAGATATACCAAAACACTGTTTTTATTTTTTACTGTTTTTATTAAGATGTGTATCCTTTCCATATGGGCTCTCTGGATGAACTGGGATTCTCTCCCTACTGTTTGCCTCCATCTTCTTTCCAAAATGTACTTGCTTTATTCCTTAACACTGCCTTTTTGTTAACTTGAAACTCAACTGGATAATTATTTTATACTCGGGGCTCGGGGCACGAAGATTCGTGCACTGGGGATGGGTCCCTCAGCCCGACCTGTACCCTCCCCAATCTGGGAGCCCTCAGGGGAGCCCTCTCCAATCCGGGAGTTTCTGTCTGTCTTTGCAATCATATGAGCGAATTGTCTGAGACCTCCAACCCAGTTTGGTTTGATGCTCACAGAATAATTGAGGCGTTTTTTTTTCCTTTGCTTCATTGGTGGAGATTTCCTGGAAGTTTAAGCATATCTTCCCTTTAATTTTTCCTAGACACTCTGATTTTACTTATGTCTCTCACCTTTGCTTTCCCTCCACCCCCCACCGCAACAGTAACTTGTGCCAGGCTCACTTTGCTCTAGTGTCTAAGACAGTGGTTCTCAACCTTCTGGCCCTTTAAATACAGTTCCTCATGTTGTGACCCAACCATGAAATTATTTTTGTTGCTACTTCACAACTGTAATGTTGTTACTGTTATGAATCGCAATGTAAATATCTGATATGCAGGATGGTCTTAGGTGACCCCTGTGAAAGGGTCATTCGACCGCCAAAGGGTTCACGATCCACAGGTTGAGAACCGCTGGTCTAAGAGATCTGTCTGCCACCAGAACTACGATTCCCAGCATTCCTGGTGCTCCCCGCGCTCTGAGCTTCCACTTCTGGTCCTGGGCTGCCATCAGAACTACTATTCCCAGAATTCCTGGTGCTCCCCGTGCTCTTGGTTTTCCCTTCCTGCTCTATCTCCATCCCATGGCTTCCCACTCTGCCAGGTCCTCCAAGCCACCAGCTCTCCCTCTCTGCTCTGTGTCTGGTGGCTTGGGGAGCCAAGTTCCCCAAGTCACTCCACTCTCTGCCAGCTCTCTCGCACTGCTCTCACCCCCAGTGGCTTGGGGAGCCATACCCCCCCACCCCCAAGCCTCCAGCTCTCCTGCTCTGCTCTCCACCTGGAGCTTGTGTATGCAAATTAACCCACCATCTTTGGCGGGTTAATTTGCATACTCACGCCTGATTGGCTGGTGAGTGTAGTGGAGGGATGGTCAATTTACATGTTTCTCTTTTATTATATAGGATAGTTATTTTCTGCCCATAGATTTTATTTTGTAGAACACTCAGATTTACAAAAAAAAATAAAAAAAAATAGATAATACAGAACACAGGATTCACATATACCCTGCATACAATTTCCCATTCTGTTAACATATGATATAAGTATGGCTCGTTTGTTATGATTAATGAACCAATAATGACACACAAAGTCCATGGTTTATTTAGATTTCCTTTGTTTTTAACCAATGCCCTTATTCTGTTCTAAAATCCAACTGAGGATACCTTACTACATTTAGTTGTCAAATCTCATTAGGTTCCTTTTGGATGTGACACTTTATCAAAGTTTACTTTTAAAAAAAAACAAACACCTTGACAATTTTGAGGGATACCATTATGTTTTAGGCTTTCCTGCAAGTGTAATTTTTCTGATATTTTTATTATTTCACTGGGGTTATGGGTTTTGGGAGAAAGATCACAAATGTAAAGTGCTTGCTGTTTTCATGACATCATACCAAGGAGCCATATTATCAACATGATTTATGACCACCGATGTTGACCTGAATCATCTGGCAGTGGTAGTAGTGTTTGTCAGGTTTCGTCACTGCAAATTACTCTTTGCCACCACGTTCCACTCTGTCATCTTTAGAAAGAAGCTCCTCTTTGGAGCTGACATTTAAGAAGGGAAAACCGTGTGCTGCCTCATTCAGAGGAGAGTATCTATGGGATGTATTTGGAATTCTGCTCTGGAGTTTTGTTATCTTCCTATTTGTTAATTTATAAAATCACTAGAGACCTGGTGCAGCATGAATTCGTGCGTGGATGGGGTCTGTCTGGCCCCTGCCCCAATTGGGTTAGGAGGGGCCAATTGGATGCTGGGCCAGCTGAGGGAAGGGGCTGTGGGAGGTTGGCCGGCTGGCCTCACCTCCAGTTGGGCTGGTTGGCTGGCCACAGTGTGTGTCATAGCAACCTGTCTGGTCATTCTGGTCTTTCTGGTCGCTTGGCTTTTTTATATATAGATATTTATAAACTGCTTGGACTCCTGACTATTTATTGTAAATTTTAGGTTTAAATCTAATGATAATTGATTTAATTGCTCCAATTGTTTGGACTTTGGCCATTGGGAGCTCCTTCAGTTTGCCCCTGAGTCCCTTTGGACACTGACATCATTATCTGATGGTTTGAGGATCTCCTTACTTTCTGGTATATCACATACTCTGGGCTCACCTTTATATTTCATGCCTCAATCCTAAGAGCTACCATTTGTCCACAGAGCTCTGGTTCCTTTTATCAGAGAGGGCTATTAAACAACAAGGACTGGGCACTAGCTGGCCATTGTTACTGGGGTGTCATTTCTTTTAGGTCGTCTCAGCTAAAAAGAAAAAAAAAGAAAGTATATATGTCGGAATAAAAAACCCATGTATATGCATACATCTAGAAATATGTGTATATGCACCATGGCATCTATTTTGTATTAAATATGTGTGTGTGCTGAAAGCTCCACCTCTGTCACTCAGCACATGGATCACTCCAGCTTCCTCCCTTTGCTTTTCTGTACACTCCCCCTCCAAGAGTGAGAAGCCTGGCTCCCTCCGTCTACCTTCCAATTACTTAATTATTCAATTCTAGTGCACGTGTACAGTGAGATAAACCATTACGCGGTAGGAGAGCTTTGCCTACTGGGGCACACTGCTTCTGTCCAGTTCCATTGGGCCTTTGGTCTTGGGTTTCACTCATTTCCAAAGTTACTTAGGTCAGCTCCATGTCCTCTCTCACCCTGCAGTGAGGCTGTGTCATGAACTTGTTAACAGATTCTGTTGTCAGCCCACCTTTTTGCCTGAGATGACCCAACATCCTAAAAGTTTTATTTGCTTACATCAAAGTTTTATCTTTGTGTTAAGAAGTTCAATGGGCTTTTTACAAATGAATAATGTTACATATCGTGATTACAGTATAATACAGAATAGTTTCACTATCTTAACATTTTTTCTGTGCTTTTCAATTGCAACTTTCCTCCCCAAACTCCTAGTAATCACTGTCTTTTCTTTTTAATGTCTCTATAATTTTACCTTTTCCAGAATGTCTTGTAATTTGAAGCATTCAGCATGCAGCCATTTCTGATTGTCACCCTTCATGCAGAAATATGCACTTACGGCTTCTCCAGGTCTTTTCATGGCTTGCTAGCTTTTTTTTTTCATTTGGAGTTGTTTAACATTGCTTCTTCAAAAACTAATTCAAATTCTATTTGTTTATTGCTGGTGGACAGGGTTAGCAAGTTTCCTTTGTATATTAACCTTATGTATCGCAGACTTGTTACACTTGCTTATTTGCTCCAGGAATTTTTTTATTGTTGATGATCTTTTTGAATGGCAGTCATGTCATCTGTAAACAAAGATAGTTTTAATTCTTACTTTCATATCGGTGTGCCTTTTTTCTCGTGGTTTGGGCTTATTCCCGGCTTCTGGTATAATGTCGGCCAGGAGATGAGAGAGGGCCATGTCCAGTGTATTGATGAGGCCATTCTTCCTTCCTATTACAGTGTGTTTTTTTATTTCTCTCATTTTTTATTCTTAGTGATTCCACCTCCGCTTTCATTACTCAGATGTTCTCCCATGTTGCCTACTTTTCCCATTAGAGCCCTTAACGTATTAATCTTAGTGATTGTAAATCCCTATTGATTTATTCTAAAACCTGCCCTACTGGAGTTTGGTCCTGCTGCCTGTTTTGTCTCTTGTGACTGTGTTTTTTCCTTGCCTTCACTGTGACAGCTTTTTATTGAAAGCCAGACATAATATATAAGATAATAAAACCTGAAATGAATGGGCCCTTAGTGAGGCTTCATGCTAACCTGCCTCAGAGCTGTGCTGTGTTCACCGTTCCTGTAGCTGGGAGTTTGCCAGAGGCTACGGTTCCCTCCGTGTCCTTATCTGCTTTCCTCTGTTGTTTTCTGGCTTCTCTAATAACTTACCTTATGATTAAATTTCATTCTCACAGTGGCCCTGAGTCTCTGGGCTGTTACCTTCAGAAGTGGTCCGTAGCCTTTCTATTTTCTTTCCTTTGATGGGAAAGAAGGCCGGAGGGAGTGGATTGGCTACTGTCCTTTCCCCTAAGGCTTTGGTCCACTGGTTTCCGATGGAGAATAGATATGTGTTATGGAGAATGTTCTGGGCATATTTCAAAATTGTTGTTTTTCCCTCCCCATGTGCAAAACATGAGAAGTGTGTGTGTGTGTGTGTGTGTGTGTGTGTGTTTTCACCATGAGAAACTGATGTGGTACCTAGAAGTAAAAGCCAGGGAAGTCCTCTCTGGGTGGTCAGATACCCAGGAATTCTCACTCTCAACCTAGTCTGCTCCTAGCCTCCAGAAATTCCTTCAAATGTTCATTCATATCAGAAGTGTATGGGTACAATTACTCCACATGCATGTCTGCACATACATTGTGAGAGCACTTTATTTTTGACAATATTATGGTTGTATAATGGCATACCTAATTGTGACCTTAATTTGCATATCTATCTATACATTGAGTGGCCAGATTATTATGACCGGCCAGATTATTATAACCACCTCATCAGTACTTCATTGGGCCACCTTTTGCCTTCAATACTGCGGCGATTCTTCTTGGCATTGACTCCACGAGATCTTGAAAGATGATGCGAGGAATCTGACACCATGCCTGATGAATAGCACTGTCCAGTTCTGTGAGATTTGATGGTTGTGGAACCAGCTGCCTGATGGCTCTTTTAACTTCGTCCCACAAATGCTCAATTGGATTGAGATCTGGTGATTGTGGGGGCCACCTAAGCAAGGTAAAGTTTCCCTCATGTTCTTGAAACCACTCCTGCACAATACGAGCACCGTGGCATGGTGCATTGTCTTGTTGGAAGAAGCCATCTCCATTGGGATACGCCATCAGCATGATAGGATGAACTTGATCAGCAACGATACTTAGGTATGTTGTGCTATTCAGACGTTTATAATGATCTGGCCCTCTAGCAACTTCAGCGCGAAATTATAGCTAATTTGCCTACAAATGTCAGGTGGTCATAATAATCTGGCCACTCAGTGTATGTGTAGATAGGCAGATAGATAGATAGATAGGCAGATAGATAGATAGATAGATAGATATATAGATAGATAGATAGGGTAGTTATTCTTTGTTTTCTTGGAGAGGTGAGTTTCAGTGCTTTCTGTTTGCCATTTTTATAACTAGCACCACTTTCACTGCCTTTATTAAAATTTGGCTAAGAACTTTGGCATGCCCTTTTAGAAAATCTAGTGCTAATGGCAACGTTTTTCATCTTCCTCTTTTTCCAAGCATGTCCGGAGGGTTATATTAATGTAAATAAAGGGGAAGGGGATCCGAGTGTCTCCCCCAAAGCCACTTACTTTCTCCCACATTTAACGTGTCGAATGGCCTCCTGGAGCCTGCTGGGAGGTGCACAGTGCAGGTGCCACAGGAATGGAGTGACTGCTGGAGACCATCGATCAGGTTAGGAGACGTGCACTTCCCCTGCCCACCAGCTTGAAGTATGAGAGAGTTTTTACCAGTGGCAGATGCATAAAGAGAATGACCAAGAGAAGACAGCGCCATTTTTCCTTTGGCAAATGCTATGTCTGTATTGATTTTCCACAATGAAAAGGCACAACCATAAAACAAAGGCAATGAAGAAGGACTAGAAGCAGGGATGCCAAAGCCCAGCACCAGTGAACTCAGGACTGGCCACATGTGCAGCCCTCTAAGATGACATGTAGCACTGGTGGGAGGGACGCACTGCGCGAAGGCAGTTGGCTCACTCAGTTATGCAGTAACTACTCTAGAAGGATCTCTGGTAGCAGTTAGATACCATGGTGGGCACATAGGCAGGTAGTGAAATTTTCAGAGCAGTAGTTCATGGAACACAAAGTGAAGTGGAGGTTTGAGGGGAAAAAAAAAAAAGCTTGACAAAGGTCTCTGGAAAAGTAGCAAACCAACTTGTGTCTGCTCACTGGTGCAGCCTTGTGAATATGTTTCCTTACACTTTGCTTATGGCCTTTACATATTTTTTTAGTTTATTTGTGTCAAAACACCTTGGACACCCATGCTTATAGATATAAGAATGTCTTTTAGAAGATGCCTGGATTATGTATTCCATAAATTTTAAAAATAAGAATTAATGGTTATAAAGATATACTAGTAAATGAAAATGACTATTTTGACTATAAAATAAATATAAGAGCTTCCAAAATTAAATAAAAAATGGTGATTCTGTTGTGTGGAATTAAGTTTTCAGCTTCAGGCAAATGTAATGAATTTCAAAAAATGCAGATTGTGTGTGTGTGTGTGTATGTGTGTGTGTGTGATGTGTGTGTGGTGTGTATGTGTGTGTGTATGTGTATGTGTGTATGTGTGTGTATGTGTGTGTGTGGTGTGTGTGTGTGTGTTGTTGTTGTTGTTGTCGTCATCATCTTGTTTTTTTGCTCTTTTCTCTGCTGCAGTGAATCTTGCCCAAAGTCCTTAGAGCAGTGCCAGGCGTTACCATGTGGATTATAACATTTAATGGTAGCACGTTGCAGTGCACATTTGGACAGCGACCAACCCTTTCTGTTGGGTAGCCTTGCTTAGTTCCATGGGAAAACCTCTAGTATGAGTGGAAACTTGAATTATTCAGTTCATGGATTCTAAATAAACTAAAAAACTCCACTTCCAGTGCATGACACACTGCCTTTGTTGCCCAAAGCTCACTACATCTGTGGTACTTTAACTAATTTGTATCAAAATGATCTATTGTGATTCAGCAAATTTCAGACCCCAATGCCAGAAATGTTGAATCAGCTGAAGCATAGACCTCATGTCTCTCTGTCTAACAAGCTCTCCAGGCTGATTCTGATGCAGGTGTTCTCAGGGTCATGAAATTTGCCAATATCAAGCCTCCAGGAGTCTCCTACAGCTTGCTGTAAACCCAGATCCAGCACAGAAATTCATCTGTGTGTAATTTCTTGAATGTAGAGGCTATGATGGCTTTAGAAAATGGTTCATGGTCCTTTAGTGGCAGGAATCCACCTGCACCAAACTATTCACAAGTGTGTTTATCAGTCTAGGATGGCCAAAGAGCCAGACTCCAGAAAAATAGGTCAGTTGGTCCAGGAAAGAGATAATCCAATTCATCTCCTATTGGAAAGGCAAAAATACAGAAAGTTTAAGAAAAATGAACTGTCGGGTCAAAATTCTTGGACTCAAAATCCAGCTTTGCTGTTTTATGAAAATCAATTTAGAAAATTCGCTCAACCTTTCCAAGGTGCTGTTGACCTACATGTAAAGAAGAATCTTCTAGAATGCTATAGAAGTTTACGTTTTGGAACTTCTCAAAAGTACACATCACCCCGGCCAGTGGGCTCAGTGGTTGAGTGTCAACCTAAGAACCAGAAGGTCATGGTTCAATTCCAGATCAGGGCACTTGCCTGGGTTGCAGGCTCAATTCCCAATGTGGGGTGTTCAGGAGGCAGCTGATCCATGATTCTCTCTCATCATTGATGTTTCTGTCTCTCCCTCTCCCTTCCTCTCTGAAAGCAATAAAAATATATTAAAAAAATTAAAAAAATGAAAAAGTACAGATTGTTCAGAGGAGGACAGAGGAAGTGATCACTGAACATTAGCTGGTCAGATGGCACCACGCAAGCTTTCTATGACTTGGAATAGAAATTTAGTTTTAAAATCTGTATCTCTACTATTTGAATAACTCCCTTGGCCTTCCAGTGAGATAAGTGTTGACGTGACAGCTAGTGCGTAGTTGTCTCAAATAGCCCAATGGGTGCACTTTGTCTCAAAACTGAAAGCTTTCGAGGAAGCCCTGGCATAACCTTGGGAAGATCTGATCTGACTAGAGAGACATGCCCTTCAGAGAAACTCATAAAGACGTTGAGTGTCTTCTCCACAGAGAATAGGATATGAAGGGCTGGTTTTGAGTAACATGATATACTTTTCTGAAAGCTGGGTTTATAATATGATACCTGCCCTAACAGAAGATGCAACAACGTCCCTGAATGGCTATGCCTTGATTCAGTAGGTGTTCGGTCACTGGTGTTGAATTCAAATTGAACCACTTTGTGACACAGGGTTTTTGTTTTTGTTTTTGTATAATTACCAGTATCTAATAAATGCACCAGAAGTTAGAATCCATAGAGTAAAAAGTATGCTGATTGAACATATTGTATATTTTATATTGTTAAAGAATAAAACCATGTGTCCAAAACAGAGTCACTTGTGCTAAGGTGCCGAATCTAGACTTCATACCAGACCTATTGCAGTTTTAACCTTCTCCAGGTTAAATTCCATCAGTCTGGAATTTTCTGGTCACTACCAATGAGGTGACCTGTCCTGTGTGCCCTCTGTCCCCCAAAGAAGGGGAAGTAATCAGCCTGCTAAGAACCTGCCTTAGGGAAGGGAAGAGAAGGAAAGGGGAGGGGAGAGGAGGGGAGGGGAAGGGAGGGGAAAGGAAGGGAATCTTGCCTGAAATGACCCTTTCTTTCCTTTTGCTAATAACTTCTTGTTCTGCCCAGGTTTGCTTATAAAATCTCTTCATGTTGTACAGCTTCTCCAAGTACCTCTCTACTTACTCGATGAGAGGCAGGCCAATTTAGGAATTGCTCAATAGAGACAATTAGAGCTTCAATTTACTTGACTGAATTGTTGTTCTTTAACAATATTATAAGATAAAGGACTTTTTCTATGTACACAGTTTGACATAAATAGTTGGGGCTATTCATTCAATGTCAAGATTTTCAAAACAATTTCTTTGGGTATTCTAATGTCTTTCGAAAAGGTGTTCTTGTGCTGTTGTTATTTGTTTTACTGGTTTTTAATGTTACTGTAATGATAATAGCTTTTAATATTAATGTCATGATAATAGTTTACTGAAAGTAAGGGAATCCCAGAGACATTGTGTTAGTTACTGTATAAGAATAAAATATTGTGAAATTTCAGACCAAATAAATATGGGTCTGAATTCAGCTCTACATTGTCTATATTGTTATAATTTTTATACTACAAAATTGGAAAAGGTAAATTACATTTAAATATATAAATGTGATATATATATGATCTCACATTTTCTTTATTTATCCATTGATGAACTCAGGGTATTTCCATGACTTGCCTGTTGAGAATAGTGCTGTAATGAACAGAGAAGGGCAGATATCTCTTTGAGATAGTGATTTTATTTCATTTGGATATATAACCCAAAGTGGGATTATTGGATCATGTGGCAGTTTTGTTTTTAAAATTTTTAGGAACTTCCATACTGTTTTCAATAATGGCTGTACCTGTTTGCATTCCCACCAACAATATCCAAGAGTTCCCTTCTCTTCACACCCTCCTCAACACTTTTCTCTTCCCTCTTTTATAATGGACTTCCTAACAGGTGTGAATTGACATGTCACAGCATTTCAATTTGCATTTCCCTGACAATTAGTCATATTGAGTATCTTCCCATATTCCTGTTAGCCATTTGTGTCTTCTTCGGAAAAATGTCTATCCATGTCCTTTGCCTATTTTTTTAAGAGGTTGATTTGGTTTTTGTTTTGTTTTGCTTGTAATTTAGTTATGTGAGTGCGCTATATATTTTTAATATTAGCTCCTAACAGCTATATAGTTAAAAAATGTTTTATCCCATTCTGTAAGCTGCCATTTTATTTTGTTGATGGTTTACTTTGCTCTTTAGAAACTTTTCTGTTTGCTGTGATCTCATTTGCTTATTTTTGCTTTTGTTTCCTGTGCTTTTGGTGTCACATCTAAACAGCTCATTGTCAAAACCGAAGCTGAGTTTTTGATAAAATCTGCTAATAAAAATATCCAGTATGTTCCAAGGATAACTATATTAATAATTTATTCAGTATGTCACAATTTTTTCTGGAGGCAAGGCCTCCTTTAAAGGTATCATGGGACTTCAAGAACCGATGTTAATTCAAAAGAAGACAGTAATTGGTTTGGTGTTTTAAAAACTTTAAACATGAATTTTTAAATTTTTACCCTAACTAACTTGACATTATGGGCTCACTATCTTACTGTTATTATAACATCAAAACCTATCAGAGTAGAAGACTTTACCTAAAGGCTTCTCATCTGGTGAGGCAGATATAAAAGAACATTTCCTCAGAAATGAAGCTATTAACATAGCTGCAAGGTGTATTGAGGGAAACAAAATAATCAGCTTGAGTTCTTGCTCTTGACAAAGAGCTCACTAAAATGTGCACAGAGTAAGTTTAAAGTAATTAACCAGAAGAATACAACCAAAGGTATTTAAAATGCTGATAAGATTTTAATTTGCTCCAAGTTGAAAATAACTATGTTGCTGATAGTCCAAAGCACATAATAAGCAGTATATCAAACATGATAGATTTAGCAATGAAATATTATCAGTTAACAGCTGGAACTCATAAAAGCACAGCACAGTGTGAACATAAAACTTGCTAGAATAAACCATCTGCTGAAAATACTATTCTGTAAAATTTAAAATAAAGTTGAAACATTATTTGCCTTATTTAATAGATTAGTGAAAAAGTAATGAGATATTGAAAAAGTAGGTGCTACCTTAATTAATTCTCAGTATTAGACAACTGGTTACAGTAATACACAGAAAGGTGGTATCTATCTGTCATCTATCGATAAATTACCCATAAATAACATATATGTTGCTAAATTATCCATAAATACCTATTGTGTATTTAGTATAAATTATTTGAAGATAAATTTTGTAAAATACTAAAACATAATTAAAAGTTGTGGCCCAGCCAGTGTAGTTCAGTGGTTGAACACTGACCTATGAACCAGGACGTCACAGTTTGATTCCCAGTCAGGCATATGCCCGGGTTGCAGGCTTGATCCCCAGTGTGGGCCGTGCAGGAGGCAGCTGATCAATGATTCTCTCTCATCATTGATGTTTCTCTCTCCCTCTTCCTTCCTCTCTGAAACCAATATATATATTTAAAAAGTTGTGAACACAAGTTGCAAATATAGATTTATAAAGTTTTCAACAATGCAATGGTATTAATGACACATATCTCCATCTGCAATACCTGCATCCAATTCTTGCTATATTGACCTTTAATCTTTACTCTTTTATAGGAGAAAATACATGGGTTTAATTTTTATGTGCATGATTTCTAGTGTAGTTGAACATCCTCATATGAGTATTTGACCATGTTGCTGTGTGCATGTGTGTATGTGTGTGTGTGTGTGTGTGTGCAAACTTGCTGTGGTGTTTCTCTTAAGACCAGATATTCATTTAATGTTTCCTAAAATAAGAATATTAACTACTGATATTGCAGAATGTACCTTTGAAATATATTTATCTACATTATTATTTGTTTTTTATTTACTTTAATTACTGTAATGCATATATTTTAAAATCAGTCATGTTTTTTAATGTCTTTATTTTGGTGTCTGTTTTTGAACCTATGCTAATAAAGTCTTATAATTGCAAAGGATTATATACACTGTTATCTACATTTTAAGTAGTTTTCTAATTTTACTTTTAATTACGTTTTAAATTCAGTTTTAATTTGGATTTATGTTATTATCTATTTTAAGAACCTATTTTTATTTTCTTATAAGTTATCACATTTTTTTTCAATACCACATATTGCTTTTTATATAATAAGCATTATAAGAAATTAGGATTGATTAACCTACAAAGATGAAAATATGAGAAGTGAATACTTAATGACAACACTTAATAACCAATTTCATAAGCTATAATTAAAATAAAGTTTGTGAGTTAGAAAATCACTATAGTAAGAAAAAGGAAATATTAAATATACAGTGATAATATGAGTATCAGAATACTTGTAAGTAAAATAAAAATATTATAAGTGACATAGGCAAGATCACCATATCAGATAAATTAGTTTAATTCCTAATAAAGACCTGGAAATAACTGAAAGATAAATATAAATAATACATAGTGGATGTAGGTCAAGAATACTTTTCAAGAAATGCAGGAGAAAAATCAGAGGCAGTTTGGAAAATTAGATTTAAAAGTATCTGAATAATGTAGTGATCATATTGTCTAAATAGATAGATATTTAAGTCCCCTGATATTTGAAAATACACAGTTATAAGCACATGTAAAATCTATAAAATTATCCATGCATTAGGTCATAAGGAAATATTAATCAGTTCTTGAAGAATATTAATCAGATCTTCTCACTGGTACATAAACTCTAGATCCTTATGTTTGCTCCCATAGTAATATTTTATTTCTCTACACTATGTATTTTCTCTGATTGTTGATATGACTTAGATAGAACTCGAGGTCTGGTTTCCTCCATGGTCTAGTGAAGTCTCTACATGAAAGACACAGTTTGGCTTCCCCCGGTTCTGCTCTGGTCCTACTGCCTGGCAGTCCGTGGTCAAGCCCTGAGCCACCTTCAGAAAACCCACTGGTGGCAGGCTCTGTCTGTGATGGGCAGAGAGAAGCTGCCAAGTCTTGAATTCCCAAGACAGCCTCACTGTAGGACTGTTTTTCCTAATTTTGAAATGTGCTCCACCTTCTACAGTGCATTTTATGGTCATCCGAGTAAGAGCCGTGGTCTGAAGGAAGCATGACCTCACACGGATATTCTGGTTGGTGATTCTGGCATGTTCTCCTCACCTACCACCTCAAATCCTTCCGTTCCAGGACAGCAAGCAGCACTGAGCATGTTGATTTCACTACTGGATCTGTCTTTGTGCCAACAAGCTTAATGCTTAGCCGTGCTCCTGTTAGCATCTTCTCTATTTAATTTCCCATAAAATTTCAGTTTTTCTTAGGATGGAATCATGGGTGCTATTTATCCATCTGGTTCAATTTACATCATACCATTTTGAAATTGCATGCATGCGGAATGTGAAATGTAACTTTCCAATCTGAGTAATGCCGCTCCTCCCCTTTTTAGCACATGTACTTGTGGGAGTCACCTTTATATTTAATCGATAGGAGGAAGAGATAATGCAATCTACTCTCGAACTTTGATCTTTCCAAAAGTGAAAAAAATAAAGTTTTAGTTAAAATAGTTGAGCTTTACAAAACCTTTGAGATATTATGTGATAGAGTATTATTATACCATGTTTTTTACTTCACATCTAGTTTTGCACATAATTCTGTCATTGTTCCATCCTTACTCTTATCCGAGTAATTTTCCCAAAATGTATACGTCATCATTCTTCCTGTTGTTTTAAGTAAAGGCGTAAGCAAACTGAAAAACTATCTTCAGTTAGAATAAGAAAATAGAACTGAGTCCTTATTTACTAGTAAAACCAACCAGTCAATTTCACAGGTAATTTTTGTGAATTTTGAAGACAACTTGAGTCAAAAATTATCCTTTCTATCTATATGGATATCACCTATGCATTTCTAGGTAGAAATCAAAGGGAATTGATTTTTCCAATACTGTAGAGATCATAGTACAGAAAAATTAGAAGGCACCAAACTTCAGGTTAAAGGACACAGGGAAAATTAATCATTTAGGTGCATGAGGACATAAAATTGGAAAGGAGAAAAGTTAGCAAAACCAATCGATGAGTTGAAGCTGTTGATGGAAACTTGAGTGTCTATTGCAGATTGCATTTAATCAAAGTTTTCTGAGGTGACAGTATATGCTTACTCACTGATATACTAGAGCAGCGGTTCTCAACCTGTGGGTCGCGACCCCTTTGGCGGTCGAACGACCCTTTCACAGGGGTCGCCTAAGACCATCCTGCATATCAGATATTTACATTACGATTCATAACCGTAGCAACATTACAGTTATGAAGTAGCAATGAAAATAATTTTATGGTTGGGTCACAACATGAGGAACTGTATTTAAAGGGCCAGAAGGTTGAGAACCACTGTACTAGAGGGAAAAAATTCTCAGAAGAAACTACTGTAGTCTGAGGTCGGAAATCAACCCTACTGGCTTAGAAAAGAGAGAGCCCAGGAGGGACTTAATATTTTCAGATGTCAGATAAGAGAATTCCAGGTATACTGTGATGGTCAGAAATGGTTGTTAACACAATATATCAGATCAGTATTTGAATTAGCGCTTGAATTACAAGGATAAATGGATCAATTCTTGGGTCTTTAATAGATTAGTCTTCTTATTATGCTGAGATGTCTTTCCTCCTGCTTTTCCACTGGGAGGTTACAAATTTGCAAACCTCAGCTGCTCTCACTCTGTGCCTTAGCTAAGACGGAGGCTTTGCAGTTCATCAATCAATGTCCCTAAGTGCTCACAAGTTATATACAGTTTGTAGCTTAAGCTGCCTTTCCAACTTCCTAAATTATCGCCTTCATTTATTCTCCTTCGTTTTCAGTATCCCGTCCATATTGACCACATAATGAAAATGTAAATTGTAAGCTTCTATGCCATTATTGCTCATTTAGTCCCATTTCTCCAAAGTTAATGATCTTTGAACTTCTTAATTTATTTTTAAAGATGAAGTTAAACCTAAGTCTAAATAAATCTGTGCCTTATATTTACATTATTTTAGTGTGAATTTGCTATACTTACCCATACACACATGAATAGAGACCTTATCCACAATCCCACATTTTCAGACATCCCACCACAAAGACAGCAGCTTGGAGTTTAGGACTAGTGAAAAATTACAGACACATCTCTTGTTATTAGTGTATTAGCTTCCTGTTGCTTCTGTAACAAATTTCCACAAACTTGATGGCTTCCAACAAGGCAATTTCATTGTCTTCTGGTTCTGGAGGTCAGAGTCTGAAGTAGGAGCTGTGGGTCTACAATCAGGCTTAGCATCAGGGCTCCGTTCCCTCTGGAGGGTTTATGGGAGAATCTGTTTCCTTAAAATTCCCAGCATATCAAGGTTGCCCCATCTCTTGGCCTGATTCTTCCATCTAAGAGTCAGTTATTACAAAAACCCCAGTTATTACACCAGTTATTTTTGATCATTAACATATTTTCTTTAAACATTTCTAGTAATCACCTTTTTTTTTTCATTCTTCCAAAACCTTGCTCCTCTTCTTAACCCCTCACCTCTGAATCCAGATATATATCTTTTTCCTTAACAATTTTTTTTTTGCAATAGAATTGCAAAAGATTTGACACTTAGCATGTGGTGATTCAGAAAATACACTGTCCCTTCTCAGCACCCCTGATGTCTTTATCTAACAAAATCCATATGCTGTGTGATCACCATGGCAACTAAGTAGGCTTGTAATTGCAACCCTGGAAAGCTAATTTTTTTCACTCAAATTGTGGCATAAGTTTCACCTGTCTGAAGTTTCAACAAACCACTTTTTAATGACCAGTATTTTGAAAGGTTTTATTTAGTCTGTTTGAATGTACATTCTTCCTTTTTTTAACTTAATAAACTCTCTCTAAGCAGGCAGGGGGAGAGGGGCTCCTTACCTTACAAAATAATTACCTGATTACTTTACAGCAATACAATCGAAATGTGTGACAATAAAATGTTCTGACCTTACCTTTTTTTAAAAAAAAAAAAAGTCATCATCATTTCATCATTGCACCAAGTGTCTCTCATGTTACCATCTCGAGTTCTCCTCTTCTTTCAACTTCGTCCCTTTATGGGGAACCTGGGGATTATCTAGGGCCCACCCCCACGCCCCCAGAAGAACCTCTCCATCTCAGAGTCAATTATTTAGCAGCTTTAACTCCACATGCAATCATTTTGGAGTGCCATTATTTTATCTACTATTACAGGCCTGGTGCACGAAATTCATGCACAAGGGGGGGAGGTCCCTCAGCTCGGCCTGCACCCTCTCACAATCCAGGACCCCTCGAGGGATATCCAACTGCCAGATCAGGACTAAACAGGCAGTCAGACATCCCTCTCCCAATCCGGGACAGCTGGCTCCTAACCACTTGCCTGCCTGCCTGCCTGATCACCCCTAATTGCTCGCCTGCCTGCCTGATCACCTCTAACCACTCTGCCTGCCCGCCTGATTGGCTCTAACCACTCTGCATGCCTGCCTGATCACCCCTAACTACTTACCTGCCTGTCTGAACACCCCTAACTGCTCGCCTGCCTGCCTGATTGCTCCTAACCGCCTCTGCCTCAGCCCCTGCCACCTCGGCTTCATCCAGAAGCTACGTCCAGAATGATGTCTGGAAGGTCCAGAATGATTTCTGGAAGTTCGTTCAGCTGTCTGGTCTAATTAGCATATTATGCTTTTATTATTATAGATGGTGAGACATAGGTCTGTTTGTCTATAGATTAAAATGGTCTTTATTCTTCTGTCTCCCATCTTCAAAAATAACATTAATTGTGGCTAAAAATGAAATAAAATAAATAGATAAAGTTAAGAGTGAGGAAGACAATAGAAGTCCCATAATTAGTTATTAGAGAATATGCTCTGTTGTTTGTTGATTTCTTGCTTCTAATATAAAAGGAACAAAATGTGCTGAGAACATTTATCTTTCTCCACACAGAGAAACACACACAGGCACACATGTGACTACAAGGGTAAAAGAGAGTATTAGGCCTACAGTTTTTCTCCAATCTTCTCTATATGGCTTCTCATGTCTTCAGAAGATATTATTCACTATTTATAACGGCATGCACACAACATTCTAGGAGGGTTTTTTGTTTGTTTTTTTTCTATTTTAAAAAAAAGTTTTTTTCATGAGATAATTATGTAGACAGTCAGGTTTGTATGTGAACAGTGTTTATTACTCCTTTTCCATCTGTAAGATTTTTTAAAAATTTACTTCCCGATGCTTATTTGAATTTAATTTGTCCTTATTTTTCTAGTTTCTTAAGAAGCATATTTGAGTTATTAACTGTTGATTCCACATTAGGAGAGGCAAGCAGAGAGGACCTTTCGATTTGAAGTTCTCTTTTTCAAAAGCAAAATCTATTCTTTTGGGAGGAGATTGGAAGCTATCTTTTTTATAGTCTGTTTTTCATCCAGATAAAACCTTTGAGCCGGGGCTCTGGAATGGAGGTGGGGACAAAGGCAAGTTTTTTCTCTGAGTGACACCCCATCCTAGGAGTTGAGTGCCCTGTGGGTTGGGGTGGCCCAGGGAGATGAGGGTTCTTACAGAAGAGACACCAGCGAGCTCCTTGTCCTTTCTGCCATGTGAGGACACAGGGTATCGGCCACCTGACATGCAGAAGAGGCCCAGCCCAGAGCCTGTCCATGCTGGTCCTGTGATCTTGATCAGACCTCCAGCTCCCAGAACTGTGAGGAATGCGTTTCTGTTGTTTGTAAGCTGCCTGGTCTGTGGTGCTTTTCTTCTTAGCAGCCTGAGCTGACTGAGACACCAGGCTTACACACAAGCCACTCTATGCCCTGAACCTTTGTCCTGTAACTCTTCAGGGCTTCAGTAACTTGTGATGCTTTCAAGAATATTTTACACAAAAATAAATGTTCGGTTTTATTTATTCTCAATTATCTGGTCCACATTCCAAGTATGGGAAATTTTTATGTAAAACTTATTAAACTAATACAGTGACATGATGAATTCATTCATTTGTCAACTATATAGATTCTAAAGCTATGATTGAGGACCTGAACATACAGCAATGAAAATGACCAACCAAATTCTTATACTTATACCCTTTATATAATAAAATACATAAACAGACCAACAAAATAAGACCCAAAACATGGACACAAGGAACAGATTGACATACCTCGATGTGGGTTTGGGAGACAAGAAGAGATAAACCAAAGAACTTATATGCATAGCCCATAGGGTAGTGAAAGACTTGGGGCTGGGAGGAAGTGGGGGGGGGGAAGGTGTGAAAATGAGGGATATTTGTAATACTATCAATAAACATATATTTAAAATAAGAAAACAAACAGATAAGTGAATAATCAACCAATTAATTAACAAATAATTAAATTACAAAGAACAGGCATGGAATGCACCATAGAACATAGGAAGGGAATAATGAATCATTCAATATATCATCCTCACATGGAAAACAAAGACAGTCTTTGAACAGTAGACTTGAAAGAAGTGAGGAATAGCCCGTGTGAAAAGAGAGAGCTATCTTTGGATAAAGCGAAAATTTTAAAAATTTATGAGTTGAGAGTTTTTGAGCAAAAGCAAAAATGTGTGTGTGCCTCGAGGATGTGGCCCAATAAAAGACAAGCCTGAGAAATACCCGGAACCAGGCCATGTGGGAAAGAGCACGTGGAGCCATCAGCAATGGCACAATTTTGAATGAATTTTAATGCGATGGGAACATAGTAGGTAATTTCTAGCAGATGTTAGATAAGTTCACGGGGGATAACATGACCTTGTCTGTTTCAAAGGGGTCTATCTGGCGCACTGGGCAGATTAAAGTGAATGAACATAAAAGGTTCGAGTAACCCAGAGAAAGTGGCCAGTGACTTAGATTAGAATGGTGGGTGTGTGGGTGGAGAGAAGTGCTCAGAACATGGGTGCCTTTGGAAGGAAGTGCCAAGAGGAGCTGCAGATAAACTGCGTGTGGGGAATGAGAGAAAGGAAGGATCCACAGTTACTCCAAGATTGGAAGACGAGCCGGTCACTGGAAGGCTGATGGTGCTTTGTACCCCGAGGAGGCACTTGGGGAGTGGCAGGTTCAGAAGGACAAGAGCTCTCATTTGGAAATCGATGGCAAATGTTACCTCCAGAACCAATGATTTGGGGATCAGGAAGCTCACATCCGGTGGTAGCCCATGTCAACACAGGCTCAGCCGTAAGCTTAAACTAATGAAAACAGCTTTTCTGTCTTCACTGAGTCTTTTTGTTGCAATAGTTTCAGTTGTACTAATGGTTCCCAAAGTGCCCGCAGCTAGCACACCCTGAAGAATGGAAACATGGTGTCCTTTGTCTGACCTCGCTGGTTTGAAGACAGGGCGTCTGGGTGTGGGTTAAGGAATAGTCACCTGGAATGAAGGGCGTACTGAAAGCACAGCTTTGACTGCCCCGTTTCTTTTACCATGAAACTGTGTGTGTGGCTTGAATGCAAGAGCTGTGGGAATATTGGCTACGTCTAATGCAGCGAAGATGATACAGGCAAGAACGGAAAAGAATACATGACCATCGCAGGCCCTTAGTGGCTCTGCTCAAGCTACGGTCAGAAACCTGAGCTTTCTCTTTCATTGGGAAAGGCATGCCAACCATCTTGGTTACTGGAAAATTTTAACTAAACAGAGAGGCTCTGGTCCTGAAGGCTAAATCACAGCAGTAACTACTGATCTCAACTGTGCCGTGGTTTGAAGTCAGATTAGGTCCTTGTTAGGAAGGAAGGATGCTCTGAACCGTTGAGATAAAATATTTGAGAGGACTTAGCTCCAAATAACGTAGTCCCTAAACGTCACTGAGTTCCTGGTGTGCAAAAGCGGGCGTTTAGATAAAGCTCCTCATTCCTGGTTGGAGACCAAATGCTTGCCTCGCGAAGGTACATATGCCACCCTCATGCGCCAATCTCTCCTCACCCTGAGGGCTCCCACCTCTGATAAGGCCAGACACGGCACACGCAGCTGCATATTCATAAGAGCCCATTATGGAGTCGGCCTGGAATAAGAAATCTTGCCAAGATGAGTACAGATGTGTTGGTTTTTTTTTTCAGTTTCTTTCAACAAACACCTGTGGATGTTCCAGGGAATGGATTCCTGTGGTGCCCAACTGGCAGGGAGCAATGATTTTAAGTCAAGGACAGGGGCACCCTCTTCCTAACAAAATAGGAAATAAAAGGAAGTGTCGCAGCACAGGAGGGACTTCAGAAATTAGTGTCAGCGTCAAATCCTTAAACGGAAGGATGATGCTCTTTATAGCAGATCCACCATGAACTCGTCTACTTATGTGGTCCAGAGACAAGATGGTTCTGGGAGAACACAGTGAATTAACACATGTTGTTTCGTTGGTGCCTTCGATTGCTCCCCCTGCTATGTTCCTTCTGCTGAACAAATTAACCCAGGTTGTGGCATGTGGTATACAGTATTGATAAGCTTATTGATTTTTTTCTGTAAACTCACATTGTTCAAGATGGTAGATGCTAGTCAGATATGGCTACTTAAATGTAAATTAATTACAATGAAGTAAAGTGAAATGTTTATTTTTTTTACAAGCACTGATTGGCTCATTAAAAATACAGCTTCAGCCACAGCCTGCATAACCAGAGCTTCATCATCTAACATCCACCAGAGGTGCTTACTTCCCATGTTCACTCACCAATATTGAAGCTATTAATCCTGACATATTGTCTGCTAAGTGAATACTTAGGAGCCGCTTCTTAAGATTAACACCCAAGGGGTCATTTTATTACTTGGTTCATGTTGAAAATCTTTGCTCTTTAACTTTTTGAAATATTAGCTTCCCAGGAGTGAAATCAAATTCACCAAATGCCATAGGACAAATGCAGCTCACAGTGTTCAAAATGCAATGGTACAGGGCACATTCTACATGTGACAAAACTCTCATAATTACCCAAGTAAAACAAACAAACAAACAACAGGGCTTGATCTTAAAGGCTTGCCTTACCCTTTTCACCTAAACTAATCCATTTTCAAATTTTCAAGTTCATGTTATCTCCAAATGCTTGTGGACCCTGAAAAGTAAGTCATCTAACGTGAACCAGGAGAAGGACGTCATCTATCAAGATGGATTCCCTTTCTAATCTCTGTGTATTGTGCCAGCGGGTACTTATAATATAAAGAGACCATGTTGTAAATTATCTGATTGTCTAATCACCATACTGATACCTTAAACTAATCTAAGATAATATTGAATGTCAACTGTAATTGAAAAGAAAGCTTATTTTTAAAGCTTTATGAGATTTTTTAAGAAGATGGACTCCCAATGGTTAACTGGGCCTAAATTCAAAATTAGTCCAGTGGCCATATGCTGACAGAGGCCTCTCACATACTCTGCATTTCAGGAAGAGTCAGGGACTGAGAGCATCTGGACCAACCACTGCAGGGAAGTTCCTCCTCCTGTGGACACCAGGTACCACTGGACCAATAATAGACTGTGACCTGCCCTTACCAATCAGAACTGTCCAAACTGTGGCCTCATTTGCATCTGCATCAACCAATCTGAACTGATCAGACTTGAAGTCCTCATTTGCATGAAGGGACCTGAATGGGAGCCTGAGTGGGCACTTTCTCTCTAAAGGGCACCCCTCCTTTGTCTGGGGAAACAACCTGTGAGTCCACCAGAGGATTTTCACTGGAATGAAGTTTCTTCTTCTTCTTCTCCTTCTCCTTCTCCTTCTCCTTCTCCTTCTCCTTCTCCTTCTCCTTCTCCTTCTTCTTCTTCCTCTTCTTTTAATACTTTTTTGTGAAATTTCTATTGACATACATTTTTCCACTCAACCTGGTCGTCTGTCCACATATCCATGTGATTTGCCTCTCTTTGGTTTTCCTTTTTTAGAAGTATTATCCACACAACCACCAGTGTAAGTATAGGGAAAAAAAAGAATATGTCATTCCTTTGATTTAAACTGTTTATTAGTCAATATCTAATCATGTAATCTGTGTTCTATTGAAACTAATGGTCAAAGTTATTAAAAATACATTTATATCCAAAATGTACAGAATTTCTATATATCATAAAAATACTGCTTTTGAAGCTTAAAACATTTTATATGGGTTTTCAAAGTTATTTTTCTTGTAATATTTAAAATTGCTTATTAGACCAGAAAGGCAAATATATATTATAACTCATAAATATTTAAATTTTGAATCAAATGTAACTAGAGCTAATATTTTGTTTTTTAAATTTAATTAGATTTTATTAAATGTTTTATAAAAATTATTCACATTCAATACTCATGTGAAGACTCATGTAAATAATCGATATGACACTTTCGGCATTTTTCTTATAGAACCACATTATGCAAATTTAATAGCATATAAATTGTTTAATATTCTAAAATATCCCTCCAGAGTATTTTCATAAGTAGCATAAATGTAATAGATTCTTACATAATTCATTATCATTTCTGAGTAATGTACAGCATTTTCATGCTTTTCTACATTTCCCAATTTCTGTGTTTCATGGTTCCCAGGAACTAGTGTGGTCATCACACCTGTTGTGATTTCTGAAAAAGGATTTAACAATTTGGATAATATATCTATCCTATTAGCTAAACACATCTGCCAATCAAACCCTTCCAAGCTTCTCACATTGTCCAGTCTATAAGATGGACACATTTAAGATTTATTTAAGTTAATCTTAGTCGAGTAGGAGTTCTTGTCGTCATCTACCTCTGTTGGTGCAGGCACAATGCACAAGCTTTTGCAGCATTGTTTTTTGGGGGAAAGACGTAGAGCGAAATACATGAAGAAGCTGGTGCCTGGGAATTGAGTGGTGTTATTCACAAGTGTGAATGTCTATTGCATGGATCACGCTGAGTAAGCAGTTAGCCTGAGATCCTGAGTAATGGCGCTGCCTGTGAATCTGTGCTCTATCTATCAACTATTTATCTATCAGCTATCTATCTATCAACTATCTATCTATCAATCATCCATGTAGCTATCTAGCTATCTGCCTATTGTGTTGTTTTATTATATTGATCTAGTGCTAAGTTGGAGAAAACAGACTTTTTAAAACTTACATGGACAATCAAGAATAATTTAATTAAGCAAGTACATATTTTGTTTTAAAAATTCTATAATTCTATTTTAAAAACTAATATATTGATATAAGACATAAAATACAAAAATGAGAAAAAACAATTTGTATATATGTAAGATTATCTAGTTACTTCTTTACCAATTAGTTCTATATGAATTTTTATTAAAACTATTTAAACATATTTAGCATACTTAGCAAGAACTTATACATTTATGTCTTCATTAATTACTGTACATTCCAACATTAATTTTAGTGTATAAACTATATTTTATCTAATTGCATAATAAAAGTGTATCTCTAATATTTTACCACTGCCTATCTTGTATCTGAATTTTTTGCAAGTGTTCCTCAGATAAAATATTGGAAGTGAGACTGCTAAGTCAAGAGCATGCATATCCTTTAAATGTTTTTGTTACTTGTTCCCAGATCATGATTCCAAAACCTTACACTAATGTTTAATCCCATCCTCAGCGTCTGAGAGGATCCTGGGCTTTCATTCTTGATGCGTCCATCTTCACAGCGAGCCCTCGTGCCTTTTTGGCACAGCCTGGAGCAGCAGAGGACATGCAGGGAAGAAAAAGTACATAGAGGACTTTGATCGCAGGGGGAATTGTAGTTCTAAGCCCTGTTTTGGACCACATGCATAGAAATGAACCTCTCTGACACCCTAAAAGGGCCCGCCGACCTTGTTCTGTTCCTTCGGCTGGGGTCATGACTGCAGTCTTCAGAGAGCTCACATGTAGCACAGTTATATATGGGCAGTGCTTCTTGGGGATAAACAAAAAGGAATTGTGAGAAGGTGATCACCATTTTTATTTTTTAAAAGACGTTTTTATTGATTTTTAGAGAGGGAGAGGAAGGATGAGGGATAGAGAGATAGAAACATCGATGAGAGAGGAACATCATGGATTGGCTGTCTCATGCATGCCTCCTACTGGGGATTGAGCTTGCAAACCCAGCATATGCCCTGACGGGGAATCAAACCAATGACCTCTTGGTTCCTAGGTCGACACTCAGCCACTGGGCCACACCAGCTGGGTAGAAGGGGACCATCATTTTAGACTAGTATTATAGTCTACAGCCAATGGACCTAGGCTAATCACCTCCCCATGCACACCTAGCGATAGGGAACTGCTCCTTGTGCTGGAGCATGACAAGCAGTCCTGCCCCTGGGCCTTTGCATCTGTGCTCCCCTCTGTCTCAGATGCTCTACCCCATGTGTCAGCCTGACTCACTTCATCATTTCAGTCTATTCTCATCGGCTCAGATGAAGAGCCTCTCCTTACCTCCTGATTTAGAGGGATGAAGATGGAGTAGTAAATTCAATCCTTCTTCACATAGAAATAATTGAAACCTACAGTCAAGACATTTGACTGTGACTTCCAATGATCTTTTAGATTCTGGCAAAACTTCTTATTTTCCCACATTCTCTTAGTCTATTATTATTATTTTTACTCTCAGGAGCATATATGTGATTACATTTTTATTAAAATATAATCAACTCCCCTCCTTTGCTTAATACATTGAGGTGTTCCCTTTACTCATTTAAGCCTATGTTTCTACACTTACCTAGTAAATGACTATTTAATTGGTAAACTGAATTATTGAGAGATGGACACCTACAGTGATCCCTACCTCACTATAATGTCCTTTAGCCAAATGATCATTTTGTTTTCACAGCAATTCTTCCAGGTAGGTTCCACTTTTAGTTAAACTGAGACCCTTATACCTCGATTAACTAGGATGACGTCATAGAAGTTAAGTGTGATTAAATTGTGACTACAATCATTCTTTTAAAATTATTAATCCCTGCCTTCTGTTATACTGCACGTTTTATAAGAATATAATGTTTTTCTTCCTCATGTCCTCCTACTTGTCCACCCTTCTGACCCTTTTGCCTCCTCTTAACCCTGCCGCTCACAGCCACTAATGTTTGAGCTGCTGGTATGTTCCGAATGTTATGACAATACATAAAAAATGTGCCTTGCTGTTGTTATAGAAACACTGAAGCATAGCACAGCCCCAGGAAAACTAATTTATACACACACAGCAGCCTGTGTTCATCTCGCTGCTTTCAAGGTGCTCTCAGGCTTTCAAAGAGCACATGCATTTTAGGTTTTTGTTTATTGGCTTCAGAAATGCCATCAACCGTGAAATATAAATTCCAATCAGTCAACCTTCTAGGTGTTTCCTGAGTCCAATAGTGGGACTTTTTGTTTCTTTGTTTATGGAGGTTTTTGTCTCCAATACTCTCTTACCCTTTCTCTCTTTTTTAAAAAAAATTTATCTTTATTATGGAAAGTATTACAGATGTCCCCTTTGTCATACACATCCTTGTGAATGTTACTGATTTTTAGGAATTATTTCAATAAATTTCTTCACAAAATCACACATTTCAAGCCTACGTTGAGCTTTCTAATCTCAGAAAGTAAATATATAATTTTCTTTAATTTGAAAATATTATGTGTGCATATATGCATATATAGGCTAATAATCATGAAATATCTAAACATATACAATGGTATTATGTATACATGTAATTATATTATGGATATGTATTTATATAATCATATATCTATGCAGAAATTATATAACAAATACCCAGTGAGCCAACAAGCAGATTTAACAAATGCCAACTTTATGCCATTTGTTATTCAGATAAATTGATTTGAAGACACTAAGAAATTACAGATACATGTAATGCCTTTTCCCATTCCTTTCCCATTTCATTCCCAATCTTAGTTCCTTGTGCAAACTGAGGTCTTGATGAACATAAATGGTGTTATATATTCTATAAAATGTGCTATATGACTAAATATGTTACTATTCTGTGTGATTATTAAATTTCCATAAATAATTCCATAGATGGCGTGTCCTTGGGAAATATTGTTTGAATGGCCATTATGGTTTCAAGATTTAATGTGGTCACAGGTAGATCTAGTTTGTTCTATTACACTATTCTATGGTAATAAGATATTTTCACATGAACATTTAGAATTTGGCTAAATTTACAATTGCTAGAATTAGAAGTCTGGGGTCAGAGTTACTTTCATCTTAAAATGTATTAACTGTTGCCACATGGGTCTCCAAAACAGCCATAGCCCTTAAGGGTCCTCTCCACAGCGCATGTACCATTCGATTCGACATCTCGGCCTCCCCGCTTGCCCCACCCTGTCTCTCTGGCCTTGGGAACATTTATCTGGGCCTCGAGATTCTCACCTGGAAACACAGGCCAGTAGCACCTGCCACCCTAGTTTGTTGTATACAATTAAAGGTGATGGTAGAAGTGACTTGGCTTTGAAAACTATAAATTCCTCCAACATCATGTTACTATTTTTACAGTCTCCTCCTACTCTCTTTCTTTATATGCACAGCCCTTGGGACATTGGGGCACTTCCGGTCCCCCAAAGCCTCGCAATGATCTCTCACACTCTCAGCGGGACCATGAGTCCATGAAAACCCACACACCCTTCAGGATAGCAGTTATTCTGGGGTGTTTCAAGGGCAGGAGAGTCACTGTGAGAATGACACCATTTGTGGGTTTAACGGTTCTTTCAGCCACCAGCTAATGGGACTCTCTAAGTATCTGTGAGAGTTTTAAGGGCCTCTTAAAAAGAGACATTTGGCTCCTTTCACTGAGGCCTGTGTGCAGTGGGAAGAACACCACATAGGTGAGTCGCGGAACCCTGGTCCCCTGGTCCTTGGTCGTGACTCAGTTCAGACACATAACCTGCCTGGGCTGCCTTTCGGTGGTGATGTTCTGGGGGTGGCAGCCATATTTGCATATTAAGGGCAATGACAGCTGTCCTCTCTAACTCCTAGAAATCCTGTGGAAAATCTCATAAGTTTTTACATATGTAACCATGACGTCTGTTTGTAAATCTCATTGCAGGGAATTTGTTGTTGTTGTTTGAAATTGTTTTTTTTTTAGTAGAGGTTCCACCAGAGCATGCGTTATGTACCCACACCACACAGGATCTAGGATGATGTACAGACCGTGGATTATGTTTTTGCAAAACCAATCAGCACAGGGCTTTTCTCCAAAGGTTCTCAAAGCCCTATCTAGGCTCGGTAGACACTGAGCCACGGCTTTTCTGGAAACAGCAATGGACTGGAAACTGCTGTCCAAAGCAATTCAACACCAAATGGACTTCCGCTGCAATTGTAAGGCGTTACTGCAATTTTTCGAGAGCAGAAGTTTATCTATTAAAACGTGTCTTTTATGAAAGTTCATCAGAGAAGATCATTATAGTTTCCTTAATTGAACTTTTAATTAGACCACAGAGATTATGTTAAATGTTTCCTTTGATTATGTGTTGAGTACTGTGACTTGTTGCCCTATAGAAATAGCAGAATTGACATTTGCTTCCTTATCTCCTTGAAGGCATTCAGATAAGGATAATTTCATTAGCTCCTGTCTAAATGATGTTTCACTTCTAGGCCTTAGAGCTAAGAAAATGGTTTTCAATAGTCTGCACACTTTAGTCTATTCATGTGGACAAATTAAATGAATCACAATATTTAGGAAAAGACTATAAAATCCATAATTCTGAACAACAAAAATAGCCTTAGCATTTGTTTGAAAAAGACTGTCACATTAAGAAAAAAAATTATAACTGATACTCAAAAGAAAAGTTTGAGTTCTTGTCAGTCTTTAGTGAGTTTGCCAATGGGAAATGTCAATTTCATGCTGTTTTTGCCTTTAGATATTTGCTTCGTTATCCACATAATCAATTATTTATTCTGTAGCTCAAACTAATTAGTCTTTTCATAAGAAAAGTATCTTGAAGTTGTACTACTCTTTTAATATTAATGTGTTTATATCAAACAAATCAAACCTGCCTGTGATGATGAAACGGGAGGTTTTTTATTCGATGACAGACAATTGAAAGTCTGAAATCCACTGACAAATTGCTGGGAAACATTGAAGCAATGAATCGTCAAGAAAAAAGTAGAAAAACAGTTAAATCTCCTTTGTTGGATTTTGATTTAAGGGTGAATTGTTAAAAACAAAATCAGGAGACATTCTGGGCTTGACTTACTCAAAATCGTTGGATCAAAAATATTTGACCACAAAATCTGTATTTAAACTGTAATACCACAGAATGCGTACACATTTACAAAATGGGTGGAATGATTTTGGGTCCTTAAAGGAAGAATATCGCGCATAGAAACTTCGCTGCTTCAGAAATCTTGGGCCCTGGCCTGGTGCTGCAGTTGGTTGAAGTGTCTTGCCCTATCGAAAGGTTGCCGGTTTGATTCCTCATCATGGCCCACACCTAGGTGATAGGTTCAGTCCCCAGTTGGGGCACTTATGGGAGGCAGCCAATCAATGATTCTCTCTCACATCAATGTTTCTCTTTCTCTCCCTCCCTCTTTCTCTAAAATCAATAAAAAAATATATCTATATCCTTGGGTGAGGATTTAAAAAAGAAAGAAATCTTGGATGTATATGAAATGATGAAACTTAAAACTTATATAAAAGGAAGATCCTGATTATATAATCTTAGAATAATCTGTTCTATTTTTTATTTACTATAAAATGTAATAGAAATGAAACCATCAGATAGTCACCCAATCTTGTACATGTTCCCTGGCAAAAGCGCACCTATAAACACCCTTCCTCCTAGTCTCCGGAAGTTACCCTAGGAAGCCTGTTTGCCTGACTCCCATTTTCATGTCCAGTAGGGACACAGTCGGCATTGAGCCTCATGGACCGTCGCTGTGTGCTTGTTTGCGTAGATACGCATGTTTTCTCTTTAGGAGCCTTAGCCTGTAGGGCAGGGGTTTGTGTGTCATGAGGAAGCATGTTGGGACAACCTGGAGGAATGTTATGGCTTCCTGTAGGAAGCCTCCTCCTGCGATGGTATTTAGGGTATTTTTTGGCTCTTCTGTGCCCTGTCATTACTGACATCAAAGCAGTTGTGGCGGCTACACCCTCTTGGTCACCACAACACCGTATAACTTACAAATATAATTTGTTTGTATTTCCACACCACAGTGATTTATCTGTGAGGCAGGGAAAGTCTGAGGGAGGCGAACAGGCAGAGCCAAGACCCTGTAGCTGCCCAAACCCAAATTCTGAGAGCTGCTCAAATAACTTTTCAGAAACGTCGATAGGACTGGATCCTTGAAATCGGTCATTCTTTCTCCAGCCACAGACTGGGCACCAGAAGGTCATCGTTAAGTTAGTATTGTTAAGGCTTCTATTTCCTATGTCATGTAGGCAACATGCTTAGCATAAAGCTAAATTGCACACACACCCTCTTCTCCCTGTATGTCAGGGAGCTGCTGGAAATATGACACAGTACTCCAGGGTGGGGGCTGGCCCTCCTGGGTGGCGTGGCATTAATCTCTCAGTCTTCAACATGCTTTGGAGGAGAAAATATCTGTGTTATATTTATGTTGTCTATTCTCTAGCTCTACACCAGCTCTACATGTTTCTAAACCAGGTGTGTAATGCTTTCTTTTAATTTAAAGAGTTGAGAAGGAAGGAATGAAAGTGAAAGGAACAAAAGAAGGAAGGGAGGGAGGGAGGAAGAAAGAGAGGAAGGGAGGGAAATGGAAGGAAAAGTGAGGAAAGAGAGACAGATAGACAGACAGACAGAAAGATAGACATACAGAGAGACAGACAGACAGACAAAGATAGACATACAGAGAGACAGAGAGACAGAGGAGAGAACTGTGTTGTTCCCGGAGCTGTGAGGAGAATAGAATGCATTAGTATTTCTTACTGCAGCCAAGACTGCCAGCTGGCCTTGGTCTCTTCAGTGATGTGATGCCAGTTATTTCAGCGACAAATAATCTCTACATCCTCCGCTCTGTCCCCAGGCTCTGTCAGTCCCGCCTTGGCAGAGTTCTTAATGCCAAAGCTGAGCCCGTGCTTAATGCGTCTCGGGAAGCTCCTTGCCCAGCACAGGCACATGCCAAACACAAACGGGCGGATCCGTCACGTGGGCAAGTTCCTGTACGGGTACCATAAACATTGATTGAGCCCTACTGTGTGCTTGCACTGCTTCACAGGCTGGGGATCCAGCAGGAGACAGAATCCCTCTTCTCACGCAGCTTGCATTCTAGTTGGTGCATATGTCTACAGAGTTTTTGCCCAAATCAGTGTGGCTTTTTGCTTTGTTTATAACGGATAGTTCATGGATATCAAGGACTCTGACTGTATTATCAGGTTTGTTTGTTTTTTTTTCTTTTGCCAGTAACTGTGCTAAACTGTTCACAACTAATTTATTGAAAACTCAAAACCGGTATTTATTTTGCCTCCCTCGTTTTATAGACGAGGAAAGTGATGCAGAGACAGGTTAAGAAGCTTTCTCAGGAGTGAACAGTGACCTCCAGGAATTCATACTCCGCAGTCTGGGGCTCTGCTTCAGCATTTATGAGGCATACATGCCAGGTCACAGCTAAACTGGACAATTTTTTTGTCTTCTGTTCTGGCTCTTGTTTTTTCTCTGATCGCTTTGTACATATCTATGTATTGCACTGTGTTCTTTCTGATACATTATCTAAAGCAAACCAACGCAGACTGAATGAGTAAAATGGGACCCCTGAGCAGAGATGGGGGGTCAGAGGAAATCTTCAGATGCATAAAACTACTGCTACTTCTGCTTGGATTGGGTGGACTCTTAGTTTCTTCTTAAGTCACTAGGGGCCCAGTGCACAAATTTGTGCACCTTGAAAGGAACTGTGGGCCAAGAGGCTGCGGTGGGCACAGGGGTGGGTCTCGGCCCATCCTCCATGCCCCCGCCTGTCCCTCCCACAGCGGCCCCCAGTCCCCTCTCTGCCAGCAGCCCCACTCCCGCCCCCACTGCTGGCGTGGAGCGATTGGGGCCAGTGCCAGCAGCGGGTGCAAGCGGGGCCGGCGCTGTCAGTGGGTGTGAGAGGCAGCTGCTGCCTTGATCACCCCTTAAGAGCAGGGGGAGGTGGAGAAGCCCTCAAGGGCGATCAGGACTAGTAGCTGCCACTCACACCCGCTGAAGTGCCGAGAAATCAGACTGGCACCGGGCACCAGCAGCGGGTGTGAACGGGGCCAGCAGCAGCTCCGGCACCAGTTGCGGGTGTGAATGAGGCCAGCAGTGGCAGCAGGTGCGAGCTCTGGGCAGGACCGCGGTGCACAGGAGCAAAGAATTTTCAGTAACCACCAGAGGCTCGCCCAATGACAGCGACTGGCCCCCCGCCTTGGTCTGGCACCCCCACTCACCTGCTCCACCATTCCACCGTGGGCTGACACCTGCCATGTTCCACACTCTGCCGCCTGCTGCCAACCCCACCATGTTCCGCGAGCGCGCCTCCTGGTGGTCAGCGCATGTCATAGTGACCAGTTGTTTGGTTGTTCCACCATTTGGTCTATTTGCATATTAGGGTTTTATATATATAGATAGGCCTTTGATCTTATCAGCTAGAGAGCATGGAGGAGATTTGTGTCATTCCTTGGTTTTAAATTACCGGGTTTATGAAAGTAGAGAATTTTAATTCATTCTACATAGAATTTAAAAATAAAGAAAGTGCACAATATCTAAAACAGAAAGAAGCTTCATTTTAAAATCCCAATACTTAATCAAATAGTATTTTGGCTTTTGCTAGCATTTTAATATGCCCTATCTCAGTAACATAATGAAATGTCTTTGGGAAAACCCTTACCTGTGGTACACAGTCCTACTTCAGTGTTATCTCCACATATCACATGTGCAAATTAGAACAGGTGCAAGAACTGCAGATTACAAAACCCAACGGGCAGTGACGGCCTCCTGCATAGTGCATGGGCTGTGCATCTGTCTTAGTTACTTATGTAAAATAAAGCTCTGAAATGTGCTCAGAAGCATAAGGGATTCTCCAACCTTAGCGTGGGGGACAGTCGACATGGGGCCATGCTGAAATACTGTTTTCTGGGCTCCGCTCTGAGAGGCCAAATTAGCAATTTTAGAAGACCCTGCAATTCACAGTTGTAGCGGCATCTCCAGGTCATCCTAAATTGGGAATTCAGATTGATGTAGAGTCCTTAGCATGAGAAATTTTTGTTAAAATGGTTGCTAAGTACCTCTTTCTCAGTGGTTTCTGTTTTTGTTTGGGTACATAGTGCGAGCAAGGCATTGTGTGGGACAATACAAGAAATACAAGTGCTAACGATCTACGTGACAGTAAATTCCTCTGTGTGATTTGCAAAGTAGTACATACTCTAAGGCAGGGGTGGGCAAACTTTTTGACTCGAGGGCCACAATGGGTTCTTAAACTGGACCAGAGGGCCGGAACAAAAGCATGGATGGAGTGTTTGTGTGAACTAATATAAATTCAAAGTAAACATCATTACATAAAAGGGTACGGTCTTTTTTTTTTTAGTTTTATTCATTTCAAACGGGCCGGATCCGGCCCGCGGGCCGTAGTTTGCCCACGGCTGCTCTAAGGTCTTATGGGTAACATGTGTTATAAAATCAATATCATAGAAAGTGAGAGATTGGTTACTTCCATTTGATGAGAAAGTAATGGCTCCATGGAATTGGAAACAACTTATGAGCTCTTCATTCAGGGAGTTTGGATTAATTTTTTTAAAGAGAATAAAGTAAATGAAGAAGAACGTAAGAGGCTGGGGTTTCTGGGTGAGTGGGAATTTGAATGTGGTCTATTGTGTCCACATTCTATTTGGAGAGTGCGCTTAAGTGTGATTTTTTTTGACACAAATCTGAAGAACCTTGATTGTAATATTCAAAAATATAAAATTTACTTAGAAAATGAGGAAATATCTGATATTGTTAGGGGCAGAAATAGAATATTGGGGACCAGCTGTAATTATAAGAAATATGAATCCTGCTCTGTTGCCCGGGATTGTGTTGTTCTGATTAAGGAGGCACATTCCAACCTGCTGGGAGTTGCAAGCAGGACCTGGGAGCTCACCTGGAAACACAGCCCATCCTCCACATGGGGAGCTGCCCATCATCATGGAAAGATTAACAACCTTGTTGCAGAAACCAGAGGTGCTAGTCCTTTGAAAACCCCCAGCCTTTGCAAACCCTCAGCCCGCATTACCTGTAAATTGCCCATTTTGCATACCCATTCTTATCCCTTTTCCCTACTTCCCCATGTAATCTTTGTCCTTCTGCCCAATAATAGCAGCTGGCTGATGGGTGAGGGGGAAGGGGGGTTGAGCAGATGTTTGTGGGTGATCTGATGCTCCCCCACACTGCTGGCATTATTGGAACAAATGCTCATATTGTTACAGAATTTACCAGGCGACTGAAAAACACACAGGGAGTACTCAGAGATCCAGGATAAACCCATTTATTTTCAGATGCACTAGTACAGTGCATCTACGTATAGGGGGCAGGGGGGTGTCAGTTTTCCAAATCCTGAGTGAGTGAATATGGAGGAAGCTTTCCCTTTATACCCTTCAGGTTCTTTGTCTTCTATCTGTTTCCTAACTACAGGCTTTTGTGGTGGCCCACAGCCCCTCCTGAGCCAGTTTACTGGGGAAGTCAGGTTGTGTCTAAATGCCTGTCTGGGTGGTGCCAGTGACCTCCCCTCCCGCTGAGCTGTTACAGTCTTTGTTTATGGCCCTTTGTAAATTGGGAGTAATGAGGAAAACAGGTCTTGCTAGACCAGATTGTTAAGAAAGGGGCAGTGACTTAATTATAGGCTATCAAGAATGTACATTAGGCCCTAACCGGTTTGGCTCAGTGGATAGAGCGTAGGCCTGCGGACTGAAGGGTCCCAGGTTCGATTCCAGTCAAGGGCATGTACCTTGGTTGCGGGCACATACCCAGTAGGGAGTGTGCAGGAGGCAGCTGATCAGTGCCCCCCCCCCAAATGTCTTATATTCCCCAACAATATAATGGTATGATTCAACCCCGTCACTGCTAAATTGGCTCAAGTAGTGACAAGCAGCCCAGACCCACTGAATGTCAGGTTACAATATTTCTTAGCAGGAGGTTGAAAGATTCAAGGTTGTGTCATAGAAGATTTCTCATAGCCATGTGTAGGATGGATCAAACAATGGGAAGACTGGAGACCACAAGGAGGAAGGGGCTAGGGGTGGCAGGAAGAATGGGGATATACAAAATTCCAAATACAAAGTTAAATTGGTATTTAATTCTGGAGTAAAGTTGAGGCATGTTGTGACTGGTTAAATGTGTGTGGGCGAAATGGGGATTGAATATTCTGAAATTCCTAACTTAAGTTTTCAGAAAGATGTGAGTGCCATTAATCTAGATTCGGGAGCTTTAGGGGAAATTGGGGCAGGATGATAAATGCAGTGGGGCCTGACACCTGAACTTGACCTGACACCTTTTATCACAGGATTGCCTCTCTATCATGTGTAATTGAAAACATTTCATTATTCAAGACCTGGGCTGAGGGATTCTCCTCTCCTTGGAAACTTTTTATTGTTGCCTTTCTGATTGAGTACCTGGGTATTAGTGTAGTCAACTGAGCGAAAATTAGCTGAAGGGGAGCAGAAAAGGCCACTCCCCAATGTGCTCCTTGGCCACCCGGACTGTTTTCACCGGAAGGCTTGATTGACACAGGAGAGTCAAGAAAAAACTTTGACCTCTCCTAAAAGAATTTAGACATGGGGGCTGACCCAGAAAGAGAGCCATTTCAGAGATACTGTTTTACATGAATGACCTGTCTGTATGTCAGGACGAACATCTACTTACCAGACACCTGCTCTTACTGTCCTGCAAGTTCCCCTCTTTCCCTTTGTGGCTCCGGCCCTTATCCTTTCCCCTAGTTCAGGATGGCAGATACGCCTCAATTGCCTGACTATTTTTTAATTTTATTGATTTTAAAGAGAGAGCAAGGGAGAGGGAGAGACAGAGAAACATGGATGTGAGAGAGAAACATCCATCAGTTGCCTCTCATATGCACCTGACTGGTGACCAAACCCCCAACCAGCATGTGCCCTGACTGGGAATGGAACCAGCACCTCTCAGTGCATGGGAAGATGCTCAGCCAACTGAGCCAGGACTGGCCTGCCTACTGTTGGTCTCCTATTTTTATGGGGCTCTCTCTCATACATATGAAATAAATTTATTTCCCTCCTGCTAATTTATCTATGTCAATTTCATTATTAGACACGCCAAATATTAGAATAGGAGAAAGAAAAATATTTCCACCTCTACAGAACTTTATGTTAAACTCTACTGAAGAGAATACCAGGTAATGAACACTGGGGGTTTGTATACCCTCAAAACCAACACATGAAATGTTATCTCTTATCTTCAAAATCACTAAAGAAGTGAAAAAAAAAAAAGAGAGGCAGTGTTATTTTGCATATCTCTTTTAAGTCGTTTCTCTATCCTAATTAGAAAAGCACAAATTAGATACACGTAGTTATAAAGCATACTGTTACATTCCTGTTTTCTAAAAAGTAAAATGATGGCAATGAAGATTTTTTGTTTCATTTTTGAGTTTCTTATATTGCTCTGACTTTGATGTCAATATTCAATAAAGCACCTTCTGGTGCTTTTGATATGAAAGTGTGATTGCTATTGAACATTAAACAAGGGTGCTGGTAATTTTATGACAGTTATGTTTCAGCTTCCCATACCCAAACAAGGATAATCAAATCTCATGCTTGAGAGCCGTGGCTGATCGTCACAGGGAGAAGCACTGTGCCGCCGACGGGGCCATTATGGAGGCACGTTGATGGGCTGCTTCACCTCCCTTTGAAGGGTAGGCGAAGTCATTGCAGCCCATAAAATGCAGCGCTGGGCTGATGGCTGATGTAGCTTATCGGATCTTGTGCTCAGATGTATTTGCATTATATTCCACTTAAATGCCATGTATTATAATTTAGTCACATTTCCATGTTTAAGGAAATGAGCTTGCTACTCCAATCTGCTGCAGAGTCTATGGGTCTTCTGAGAATTGAAAAGAAAGAACCACTCTTGTACCCCATTTCACATTTCCTTAGAGTGAGCCCTGCTCTCATGTCTATAAGTTTCTAAGCAAACTTTCTACTTTTATCACTTTATTTTTTCTTTCAAAGATCAAAACCGTAGTTTTCAGAACATTCCTTTATTTTGAAAAAATCTTGATTGTTGAAGTATTACAGATGTCTCCTTGTTTTCTCCAATTGACCCCTTATAGCCCGCCCCTGCCCCAGGCCCTACCACCCTCTTGTCTGTCCAGGGTTATGCATTTATGCATACAAGTTCTGTGGTTGATCTCTTCCCACCGCCTTCCCTCTGAGATCCACAGTCTTCTTTTAAAAAATCTCTCAGAGGAATACAATTCTTGAACCCATCTTACTGGAGAAGAGGGATCTTTTCTAGTCTCAGAAAAATGGGTTAAAGGCTGCAGAGACACAAACAGGTGAGAAAGGTATGTAGCCATCAACACCATGCAATCCAGAGGTTACCACAGAATTTATTTTTATAATCTACTAAAAACCAATGATGCAAGAAAAAGTTTTCCAGTGTTTGGTCTGCACTTTAAATGTTGCTGTGAGCTTTGTGTACATACGTGTGATGATAGGGTATACCAGTGAAGGCGGGCGCCATACCTAGCAGAGGTTTTCGTGTTGAATTTTAAAGGTGATTTTGCCAGGTAAGATTTCCACTTGGAAGTTAAAGGAAGATTGGACAATACGTACAAGTTTCTGCCTTAAAAAAAATACATAGGTACAAAAATATGTCTAATCTTACTACACTTATTTACAAGTTAAAAGAAAGCACAGACGCATGGTGAAAACCTTCTGAGAAAGCTGCAACATAAAACTAAAATACTGAGGCTCCTCCCATTCCCTGCTCTTCTTCTGTAAATTAGTTTTTCATGCATCAGGTGATCCCAAGATTAAGAAGACCGGAGGCGACCAGTAAATTGATAGTAGCCGTCATCACAGATGTCAGCTCTTGTCCTGTGTACCTTAGACTTAAATGAAGACCATAGTCAGTCAGTACCTTCATATGCTTTGTCTAAGCAGTGGGGGGGGGGGGGGGGGGGGGGTAAATATTGGGCAGCAGGAAGAAACTGGACAAAACTAAGCTCTAACTTTAGCAAAAGAATTGAGAAACTTTAACATGAATAATCCTTACAGCTAACAGTTAATTCTCAATGCATAATATCCATTACATACATTATCTCATTTGATAAACTAATCCTATGGGATAGGTATTATTTTTACCCATCCTACAAATGTAGAAGCTGAGGCTCTCAGACGGATAAGTAATGTGATGAAATTCACTCAACTTGTATATGAACAGTACTCAACAACAAGTCTATCTAAATCACTGTTTCAATGTAAAATTATTAACAAGTAGCACTAAGAAAAGCCCTTTTTTGGTAGGTCTTTGCCAGTTTTCATGGTGTAAATACTCTCACCATGGCTAATGCAAAATAAGGTAAAATTTTACAAAATCAATTTTTATAGACTGTGAGCCAGTTTTACCTACTACACCATTGAATCCTGACTAAAAAATTCAAAATGTCCACCATTAGGTTATTATCTAATTCATAAACAAAATAAGAGGAAAGAAAGAAACAGCAAAAAGAAAAAAAGGAAGCTTATGTGAAGTCTGACATTGTTTTTCCTCTCATTAACCACTTAGAAGAGGTCTTGTCCAGATCTTACTTCCAACATGAAGGACTACCAACTAAAAAAAAGAAATCTCCCAATAAATTATGTGCAATTTATTGATGGGTACCAATCCTTAAGAATTAATATATAGGACAAGCATGTCTAATTTATTAGGTCAACACTTATAGAAAATAAAAGAATGGGAAGTGAAGAAAAGGAATAAAATGTTGTGCCTAGCCAGTGTTGCTCAGCGGTTGAGCGTCCACCTATGAACCAGGAGGTCGTGGTTTGATTCCCGGTCAGGGCATATGCCCAGGGTGCGGGCTCCATCCCCAGTGTGGGGTGTTTGGGAGGTGGCTGATCAATGATTCTCTCTCATCATTGATGTTTCTGTCTCTCTCTCCCTCTTCCTTCCTTTCTGACATCAATAAAAATATATATATTTTTAAAAGGAACAAAAGATTGAGAAACCCTGACTAGAAAACATATCAGTGACTGGGTTAGAAATGTTTGAATCAGGGCATAAAGGTGGCACTTTACCTATGCCTACTATTTATTGTTGGCTAGACCCTTCAATTGTTTATATTATGATGATGTTGACGTTATAAATAAGCAAAATGAGGCCTCGGGTTTCAGCTGGCAAAGTAGCAGAGGACCGCTCAGAGTTGCCTTCACCCACGTAGCCCACTCTGTCCAAAAGAAACAAAAGTCTCCCCAGGGTATGTCCGCCCTCCACACGCTTTACACACTCGCACGCCTACTTCTCTGTGGATGTTGTCGGCCTTTTCACCTCTCGATGCAAGTTGGCCCAAGATTTGTTAAAATAGCCTCTGTTCTCTGTCCAGGGAACAGGATTGTTACAGGAATCTTCAATTTTCCAATTCATTTGATGAGTGAAAAGTACACAGAGAATGTACAAGTACAGTTATGAAAAGATTGATTTCTCCTGCTCTGGCTTTCATTCGCTCCGTCTTCAAAAAACGCTCTTCATCTTTCCACTTGCACATCTGTTTTCCCAGCACCAGACTCAGCTTCAGCCTCTGTGACAACGTGGCCTCATTTCTTTAATGGAATCTGGTCTCTCGTGTTAGGGGCCGGCATAAGAATGAAGCCAGCGTCCTTGCTGCTTCTTTGCTTCTCCTTTCTCTCCGTGCCCATCCGCACCTGGAACTTGTGCCTCTGTGGGCAGCATGTGCTCGTAAACTGTGGTTACCTGGTTGGAATGAGACTTTAGTGATTAAATATTGAAGAGGGGGAAGGAAAAACCATTAAACATGCAGTCGATTCTAATGGAGTCGTAGAATATGCATTGGCAGGGAAAACAGGGAATATCTATTTTAAACTTCCCATGGATTACTGAGAACATGGAACTTGTGCCTCTGTGGGCAGCATGTGCTCGTAAACTGTGGTTACCTGGTTGGAATGAGACTTTAGTGATTAAATATTGAAGAGGGGGAAGGAAAAACCATTAAACATGCAGTCGATTCTAATGGAGTCGTAGAATATGCATTGGCAGGGAAAACAGGGAATATCTATTTTAAACTTCCCATGGATTACGGAGGAAACTGAGAACAGGGGAGGTTTTAGTCTCACCACAAATTAATTTTAGGAATATGTTGCGATGAATTAAAGATTTTAAGCTGGAACTTTTTTTAAAGGACTCACAAATACGTGTATGTGAAGAGCACACTTTTCTGAGGTTACATGTATTTGGGACAAAACACAATGCAGAAATGGATGCTGAGAGAGGTTAACTCCACCCCACTGCTTGCCCAGACCCTCACTGACAGAGCAGGTGTATGCGTTCCTACCTGACCCCCAAGCCCATGACTTGAGTGTCATGCTAAATAGGATCATCCTGTTAGTCTGTTTATCCAACTTACCTGAAGTCCAGCCTTAGTTAAATCATTCTAGATGATTCTGAATGGCCCAGGGAGACCTACATGCCTACCATGGGGCATTGGCCTTTGATTCTGTTCCCTAGTCCAGAGTTCTCTGCTCCCGTGTTTTGCCAAAGTAAATGCAAATGCCAGAAGTTTTAGGTAAATCATCCCCGAGGTGCTCACGGATGGAACACTCAGTAACACAGACGCCTGCCGGACGCCGCGGACGCTGCCAGCACTCGTGGTCCCGGGGCCATGTCCCACCGAGGGGGTGGCCTCAGGTGCCCATCCCTGAAGGGTGCGGCGAAGGTTGCCTCCAGCCTGTGACTGACAGGCCCGGGGCCTCGGTGTGCGAAGTCCATCTCTCACAGTTCCCCGAGGGAGCAGCAGCCAGGGACTCAGGCCCCGGGCCTCCTCGCTCACAAGCACATCTGCTCCCAAGTCCAGGCACCTCCACTTGGGTGCCTCCTTCCTGGGGGCCTCGCTGAGGCCCATTCTCAGGGTTTTCCCACCCCCATCTCTTCCCCTCTCCTTGTCCCTGGTCCTGCCATGGACACAAAGGCTGGGGCCCGGGGTTGGGGGCTCCCTCAGCAGAGACGATCCCGGTCGACGCCACATGTCTCCTGACCGCCAGCAGATGCCTTTCGCCAGGGGCCCGAGGAGCAGGACTTCTCCCAGCAGGCAGCAGGCTTCCTGGCTGCTCTGTTTCCCTTGTGCCACCTGGCACCTGCTCTGCAGATGAGCCGGGCCTGGGCTGGTGGCAACTGACGTGCCGAGGACTTGCCACCTGTCTTCCTCAGAGCTTTCCTTTTTAAACTTTACATTTACTGTTGACACTATTACAGATGTCCCCATTTCTCCCCCTAGCGTCCCCCCACCCCCAATCCCAGCCTTCCCATCACCTCACAGTCTGTGTCATGGGTTATGCATATATGTTCTGTGGTCATTCCCTCACTTTCTTTCATCCAGCCCCCCACCCAGCCCCCTCCCTTCTGCCAGCTTAATCTGTTCCATGCATCCATGCCTCCGGCTCAATTTTTTAACAATCTATTCCATGCATCCATGCCTCTGGCTCATTTTTAAAAAAATATATTTATTAATTTCAGAGAGGAAGGGAGTGGGAGAGCGATAGAAACATCAGTGATGAGATCAGGTCATGTGCCCTGACCTGGAATTGAACCGTGACCTCCTGGTTCATAGGTTGACTCTCAACCACCGACCCAAGCCAGCAGGGCCAGTTCTATTTTGTTTGTTAGTTTATTTTGTTCTTTAGATTCCCCGTAATGGTGAGATCACATGGTATTGCCTGTCTCTGACTGGCTCAGTTCCCTTAGCACAGGCATCTCCAGGCCCATCCATGCTGCTGTAAAGGGTAGCATTCCTCTCCTCAGAGGTCGTGACATAACTGCTTCTGAACACCGTGCGGACAGTCCTCTCTGCGTTCCCTGGCTGCCCGGCGGCACCTTCCTCGCCCTGGGACCCGGGGCTCGAAGCAGGAGCGGAGGCCCATCTTTTCGTCAGGCTCAGTTTTGTGTTTGAAGCCACCCCGCCTCCCCGGCCCTTTCTGTCTTGGATGGATGGATGTTTGTCACATGTTCTTGCCTGTGGAACGTTTCGACCTCGATTTTTTGTGGGAAAGATGTGCCCAGCATCCTGTGGTTTGTTTGCATTCCCTCATTCTCCTGTGAGGTCCCGCTATGCCTGAATCCACGGGAAAGTCAGCTCCCGCGAAACCTGGGCCCTACAATGTGAATTAATCAGCAGAGAGCGCTCCAGTCTCCCAGGCTCTCACATTCCATGTTGTCATGTCAGCTCTCAGACCCTCTGCAAAGGATGGGGGCACGTGCTTTCTACATGGCATGAGGGGGGAGCAGCTCTGTGCCACTCGGCACCCAGCAGAGGGCCTAGGGTTGTGAAGAATGGGTTTGCATTCAGTTTTGCAAAATAGATATTTTTTTAAAATAGAAGCTTATTTCTTTTTTAAAACATATTTTTATTGATTTTTTTTCTTTTTCTTTCTTTCTTTTTTTTTTTTTTTTGAGAGAGAGAGAGGGAAAGGGAAAGGGAGAGAGATAGGAACATCAGAGATGAGGGAGAACATCGATCAGCTGCCTCCTGCATGCCCCCTACTGGAGATTGAACTGCAACCTTTGCAGAGTGGTCTTAAAGCTGACTACTCTGTCTGTGTCGATGCTCAACCACTGAGCCACACCAGCTGAGCAAGTTCCATTTTTATTTCTACTTAGCCATGTCATGCTGACTTCAAAATACATAGTTTCCTGAAGCTGAACTAAGAATCAGAGTGGATTGTTTTAAATGATAAGTTTGAGAAGGTGAGTTTGCAGGAGTGACTGTGTAAAGTAGCATCTTGTTTCTCAGTCACGACCTGTGCAGAGCACCAGGGACAGCGGCACAGCACATGGAAGAAGTGATTTCATCTCACGGGAAAAGACACCTACGGTGAAAACGAAGTGAACTCGATCAGCAGGAACGCACAGAGGGCCCCGCGTTGATGAGCCTCCACTGTCGGCCGAGTCCAGGACTTGGGCAGCAGTAACCCGCGCAGCTAAACGGGCGCTTTGAGATCAAAAGGGGTCATTTTAAATTCCGCAGCTCTGCTTGTGTCATGTCACAGGAAGAAGCATGAAGTCATGCACATTACCAATACCCTAGGACATCTTTTCCCATCTAGGTTTCAGCAACGCCCTCTGATATTTCTTGGTCAACCTACAATAGCAGTACATTATTCTCAAGAATACATATGAAATCGAGTCACTATTCTGTTAATTCTGGGTGTAGTAAACATGCAAAAGGGCCGTTGTGAAATGGAACCACAGAAGATTGACCTGAGCTTTAAAAACTCTTCATTTTGCCTTTCGCAAGCACATTGGTAAAGTGTGTCAGTGAAATATGGTCAACAACAGTGAGCCACTTGGGGTCCTTATATTTTCTAACTTTAAGGATAGGTGTTAGATAATGTCTCCTTCATTGGACAACTGTTTTAAACATTAATTGTCCTTCCTCTGGAAGATTGAAAATAATGTGCTAGACTACTGAGGCTATAAAAATTGCTAGCAAGATTCACTCATAAAACTAATTTGAGTCAATGTTTCTAGCATCTGCCCACTCCTCACCTTATTCCTCTTCTGTAAACTACACAGATGATGCATCCAAACTCTTCATTCCGTAAGGGAGACAAGTGTTGAAGAGGAAGCGGCATCTGCCGCCCAGCTACTGGGGGCTGTGCCACAGAGATTTGACTACACAGACTCTCCAGTGATCAGGTGGCCAACGGAGTCATGAAAACTAAGCCTATTTAACCCAGGGTCCCTAACTCCAGAGAAGCAGGGTGGGAGGGGCTGCTGTTGGAAGAAACCCAGGTTTTGTTGGAGCAGTGTTCAATCTCACTCCTTGGTAAGGACATAGATAGTGGCGAGAAACCGGCCTTCTCAAGGAGACTTCTTTAATGACATCAGTGCAAGTTTGGGGGACAGCTACTCATTAGAGCATCGTCGGGGCACCTGCAAATAGTGAGGACTATCACATGTGACGTTGTCCTCTGTGGGAGAGGAAGCCACAAGGGCTGTCTGGGTCCGTGCTCCTAGGGGTGAGCAGCACCAGTGTCAGATAGGTTTAGTTCTTTCTATTATCTTTCTATCTTCCTTCCTTCCTTTCTATCTCCCTTCCTTCCTTCCTTCCTCCCTTCCTTC
>NW_005353539.1:519986-529772 GCF_000412655.1 Myotis brandtii | reverse complement strand
CTTCCTGCCTTCTTTCTTCCTTCCTTCCTTCCTTCCTTCCTTCCTTCCTTCCTTCCTTCCTTCCTTCCTTCCTTTCTTCATTTCTTCCATTTTTTAAAAATGTTTTTATTGCTTCTTAGAGAGAGAGGAAGGGAGAGGGAGAGAGGGATAGAAACATCAATGATAAGAAAGAATCATTGACCAGCTGCCTCTTGCACACCCCCTACTGGGGATCGAACCCTCAATCTGGCATGTGCCCCAACCAGGAATGGAACCAGCGACCCCTTGGTTCCAGGGTCGACATTCAACCGCTGAGCCACACCTGCTGGGCTTCCTGTCTTCGTGTCGTTCTTTCTTGCTTTTCAGCCGCAGCAAGTGAGGATGTGGGGACACTGCAAGGGAGCGCGCGGCGGTGCTGTCTGGATGACTTAGGCTTGAGTGCGATGATTTAAAGGAGGCTGAGGAAATCGAAGTCAGAACTGGATTGTATGCTGTCAGGATGCAGAAGAAGCCTGTGATTGAGCATCTTAATATGTTTTATCTAGGAGATGGGAGGATTACAGTGGAATTAGAGTTGCCGTGGGTGAGGCAGCAACGATCACTCAGAGAGCGGCAGGAGATAGAGGAGACGATAGGGGAAGGCGTTTGGTCATGTTGGCTGTTTGCAGAGAAGTTGTGTCAATGTCTTATTCTGAGCATCATTCAGGTCGACATGGACTGTTTATCTGTTCCTCAAGCCAAGCAAGTCATCGAATGGCCAGATGGCCCGGAGGACCTTGGTCACTTATTTATTATTATTATTATTTTTACAATGAGGTCAAGGAAAATGCACACTCTGTTTGGCCCCATCCTCAGGTGCCATTGTAGGAGCGAATGGAAAGGCGTTTCACTGAGAGAGCCAGCGGGTTTGGTGTGTCTGCTCGCTGTGCGGATCTTTCCCGCAGAGGCCACGCAGCACCTCGTGGTATTTAGGTGATTCAAACAGGACAGTCTGAGCGGCTCGCTGACGGGGCGTGAGGGCTCAGGTCAAGGCCTGGCTCCCCGTGGACAAAGCCACCAGTAGCAGATCCTCACGCGGGGCAGGGAGCTGCTGCTGCTGCTGCTGCTTAAAGCAACGACAGCTCTGGCAGATGCTCAGACGTATGCGCGTGTTCACAGCTGGAAGGTAGCGCACAGGCTGGCAGTGTCTGGGCGGCAGCCTGGTGCCGGCTCGGGGTGGAAATGCGGACGAAAGGGTTTGCCTTTAACGGCGTATTGTTTTCTTTGTCGCACGGAGCGCGTGTACTATTTTCATCATTAAAAACTGGTTTCACTGTCAGCAATAACGAAACTAGTTTACATTTAAAACTTTTCGATCATGTGTAATCTCAAAAGTGCATTTTTGTCTTTAGAGAAACAATATTTTCTTGTAATTAATATGAAATGATGAGTCATTAGTTGTTCCTGATTGCTTTACTCAGCTGTTTCTCTATGCGGCTCTATTTCATTAGAAAGTGTAATGGGCCCTGGCCAGTTTGGCTCAGTGGATAGAGCGTCAGCCTGTGGACTGAAGGGTCCTGGGTTCGATTCTGGTCAAGGGGACATGCCTGAGTTGTGGGCTCCATCCCTAGTAGGGGGCATGCAGGGGGCAGCCCATCAATGATTCTCTCTCATCATTGATGTTTCTGCCTCTCTCTTCCTCTCCCTTCCTCTTGAAAACAATAAAAATATATAAAGAAAGGAAGGAAAGAAGGAAGGAAGGAAGGAAGGAAGGAAGGAAGGAAGGAAGGAAGGAAGGAAGGGAGAAAGGAAGGAAGGAAGGAAGTTTTTTTTAAGGAAGGAAGAAAGAAAGAAAGAAAGAAAGAAAGAAAGAAAGAAAGAAAGAAAGAAAGAAAGAAAGAAAGAGGAAGAAAGAAAGAAAGAAAGAAAGAAAGAAAGAAAGAAAGAAAGAAAGAAAGAAAGAAAGAAAAGGAAGGAAGAAAGAAAGGAAGGAAGAGCGAGCGTAATGGCTAGCACAGTCACGTGGTGCCTCCTGGCCTGGTTATGCAGGGGGTAGCACTCCGCAGTTGAACAGTATTGTATTAAAGCTGAACCTCCAGGAAGGAGTGCTTCACTTTAACTCATTTTACTTCTCATGCTTGTTATGAGCTTTTGTGTACGGCCACTTCCTGGGAGATGGAGAGAGTCTTAATCTGTGGCTGCCGGCCGATAGCTGCAGTTCTGGGGCTGCATGGCCTCAGAGCGAGGCAGCTAGCCAGTGGTGATGTTCACATGGGAAAGAGTGGGCGAGAGAGGCCAAGAAAAGACAGCCGCACAGGTCTGTGTGGATGATGCCAGCGGTAGATGCAGCACAACTCGGAAATGCCACTTACACATAGTGTTCGTTAGCGTGGGGATGGGGCAAATTTTATTCAATGTCAATGCAAAAAATTAACCATCAGAGTATCGATACTTTATCACCTCAGGCCTATTTTGCTCATCATCACCCTGGAATTGTCCCTGCCTGGTCTCTCTGTGCCTTCTCTGTCCTCCCTGCCTGTATCCTTCCACTTGGATTCTTGTCCACCTGCTTTCCTGGGATGTGGCATGGCGACCCCGCTGACACTGCCTTCCTGAGCTCACCAGTGCTTTGGAATCACCCCTCCAATGCACACATGGTAGCCCCGGAGCTTCCCCAGCTGTCACCCCCGGACATCAGCTCTTTCTGGGGCCTCTACCATGCAACCCTCACGGCACCCTTTGCCGGGCCCCTCTCACCTGTCGTTCTCAGCTTCATGTTGTGGCTGGTTTTGCTTTCCTCGCTCCCAAGACCATGGCCCTAAACCAGTGATGGCGATCCTATGACATGCATGTCAGAGGTGACACGCGAACTCATTTTTTTGGTTGATTTTTCTTTGTTAAATGGCATTTAAATATATAAAATAAATATCAAAAATATAAGTCTTTGTTTTACTATGGTTGCAAATATCAAAAAATTTCTATATGTGACACGGCACCAGAGTTAAGTTAGGGTTTTTCAAAATGCTGACACGCCGAGTTCAAAAGGTTCGCCATCACTGGCCTAAATCCTCTGACATAAGCACAGGTACCTGAAACAACATGTGTTAGAAAAAGTGCCAAATCGTTTACCATGCCTTATGGACATTGACCTCGACAAGTTTACCTCGGTGCCAGCCTTGAGTTCTATGCTTTAGTCACAATGAAATATGGCTATTTTTTCATTTGCTTGAATGTCCAGGCCATCACACATGACTAGAAAATGTTTTTCTATAATTTTCTTTGGTATTTTTTCCACGTTCCAAATGAGAAGATACTTCTGGTGAGAAGCCTTCCACTACTTTCCGGCACTGAGTCAGCAACCCCCTTGCTGTGAGCTCCCAACAGGCCACACCTCCCATTTGAGAGACTTATTACATGACTTTATTATGTCAACTGCTTGTTTAATTGTTTCCTCTCTAGACTACCAATGTCTTTACAGAAGGTTTGTGTCTCTCTTATCAACTTCACTATCTATAATACTTAGCAGAGCCCCTTGAACATAATATGGTTAATGCATACCTGTTGACCCAAAAATGCATCGATATTCTCAGAATTGAACTGGGCTGTGCAATCTGGAGTGAATGGGAAGCTAGAGTCTTACCACTGAAATGAGTCAGTAGAGTTTGATAGCAACGGCAACATAAATCATGCTCCTTCCACAACTAGAGAGTTATGGTATGTTTTATCTTTCCTAATCTATTCGTTCCATCCCATCTGACTTACCCATTACATAAACCCAGTGCTTCTGGATATTATTTTCATGTTGATTGAAAAGAGGAAAATTTGTAAAGACAATACCACAGTGTTTGCCCAAAATTGTCTTCTTTATGTAAAAAGGAATAGCCAAAATTTTAATGTTTTTTTTTTGCTTTTAGAAAATGTATCCCCTGGTAATTTAGGAAGGATTCAGGCATGTGTTTTCTTAACTAACACAGAGAATGTACATATTTACTTGCTATCTAGCAATAAATTTGGAAGACGACCATAATCCATGGCCCATTTGCTTTAGTCAGTCAACATAAAATGAAGGGTGAGATGTTTACCTATGCCAGATGTAAAATACAGTGTGTGGCTAGAAATGGCCCCTCATATTTCACAGATGGCTGTGTACATTGCATCTAGCACGCTTCCCAGGAGTTGGGAAGCACATTGCCTCTGGCTCAGCCACTCACCCAGGGATCACGGGAAGCCAGAGGGGCAGCTGCTGCCTTTGTCACCTTCACAGCTGTTTGCTTTCTCTCCCCGACTCACTGCATTAGCCCACGAACGAAAAGCCAGAGGAGAAAGCTTCCCAGTGAATGCAACGAGGTATCAGTGCAGCTCCCAGCTGCCTTCCCTCTCGCGGGGGAGATTTTCCAAGGAAAGGGCGCCCATCGAGAAGATAACAGCCATGTTGTTCATCAGTGTGATGCAAAGCTGTGAGTTGGCAGGTTATGCTGACATTTAAAAACTCTCAAATTGCCTGGGAGGATTCACTCTATGATCTCTCGCCTCCACCAGTGCTATACACACTTCAGTGATCTCATGTTAAACTCACGTCTAAATGCATGTGTATCTTCATCAACCACTCACACTCTCACTCTCTGGAAGTACCCACCCAGAGCTTTGGTAATGAGCTGAGGGTTCTTTTCCTGTTGCTCTTTGCATCCATGTTTCCATGCACAACAGTCATTATGTAGAAATCAGCTCAGGTTAGAAATAGAAATAGCATCCTGCTTGGCAATAGCCCGAGAACTTAGTTACATAATGTAGAACATATTTTACATTATTGGTATAGTTATACTCTTCTCACTTCAAATTCTTATTGGCATTGGAATTACCTTAAATTTTTCTTCTGAATTTGTATGGATGATCTTTATTGTTTTGCCCTATTAAGAATGTAGGTTTTGTGAGGAACAATGTCTATTATGCTTAACTTATTTACAGTCTGCTGTGGTGCCAGCACAAAGGGTGTCCTGGCTAATTATTTCTGGGTGAATGGATAAACACAGAACAATTGCATCTTCAAAGACGTATTTCCAATTCTTTCAACTGATGTGTTCACAAGTAGAAAATGAAGAGCAATCTTGAAAACATTGTTTTTTGATAGAGACAGAGTCCATTGTCAGTCATATCCAGGCAACCACTAATCCATTAAGGTCTCTATAGTTCTCCCTTTTCTGGACAGTATTTTCTAGCAGCGAATCATACAGAATGTGGTCTTTGGGTTCTGTCTTCTATCACTCAGCACTGAGTCTGAGGTCCAGACATGTTTTCTTGGTACCTGCATGTCTTTCTTATTTCATTGTACGAAGAGACCACACTGTGTCATCCTTTCACCGGTGGGTGGACATTGGGTTTATTTCCATTTTTTCTTGTATTATGAATAATGCTGACCATTGACGTACAAGTCGTTGTGTAAAACTGCTTTCATTTATCTTCAGTGAGAGCCTAGGGGTGACAGTGCTAGGTTCTGTGGTAAAGGTGTACTTAACTCTTCAAAGACTGTGACACTATTTCCCAATATGGCTGTGCCAAATTACATCTCTAGGAACAATGTCTGGGAGTTCCAGTTTCTTTATATTCTTGTCAACACTTGTTATTGTCTGACTTATTATTTATATCCATTCTGCTGGGGATGTGAAGTGGTATCTTGGAAGAGCTTTTTGTTTGCGTTTACCTAATGATTAATAATGTATAATTGTTTTGTTGTGTTTTGTCATTGCTACAGCCATAAGTATGTAAAGGTGTGTGAACGACTAAAGGATGTAGCCGTGGTTTCCTCTAGACAGTGAAAGTATAGCTGACTTTATTTTTAATTTTTTCTATTTTAAAATCCTATAGAATAAAAGGCTAATATGCAAATTGACCAAACAGCAGGATGACCTGTCACAATGACACGCACTGACCACCAGGGGGCAGACACTCAATGCAGGAGCTGCCCCCTGGTGGTCAGTGCGTTCCCATAGGGAGAGCATCACTCAGCCAGAAGCCCTGAGCCAGGCTCACGGCTGGCGAGCGCAGTGGCAGTGGTGGCAGCACTAAGGATGTCTGACTGATGGCTTGCCTCCTCCCTGTGGACTGCAGGAGGGTGCAGGCCTGGTTGAGGACCCCCCCTTCCCCCCAGTGCCTGAATTTCATGCACCGGGCCTCTAATATTTTTATAAAAAAAGGTATTGTAACTACAAACAATCTAGCATATTTTTTTTTCTCACAGAATTATAGAATTTAATGTAAAAAAAAACACCTAGTATTTTTCAGGATGAACTTCTAGAACCCGCTAGCCCACCCTTGACAAGAGATGAGCTCAGGTCTACCCCTTTAGGGCATCATTAATAACAGCATTTATGTTTTGCCAAGTCTTCATTTCTCACTTGACTTTGGTTCTATATACTTCAGCTCTTCATGGGTCAGGCTCGACGCCCAAGTTCTGGCACTGGTCCCAGACATTTGGTTCTCTCCCAAAGCCTATATTCAAAATGATTGCCAAGGCTGGTCCTGGCAGTGATGATCTCTTATAGACTCCTGACGGTCTGCAAATTATGGAAAGCTAACATGTGGCCCTTTCTTTTAAACTGAAGTTTGTAGGTGAATTTGATGCTTCTCTCTGCTGAATTTACCCCAAACTTTCAGTGTATTTCTCTCGTTGTCAGAAATACTTGTCAACCCGTGATAGAAACGCATAGTCAACAAAGTATTAGGAGAAATTGGAATCAGAAAACCATTTTAAATAGAGAAGAAACGTAAGTGTACTTTCATTGTACTTCCTTTTGCATTTCAAAATATTTTGAGGTTCAAACACAAAATGAGTAGTGGAAAATGTGGTAAGACACATCAAGGAAGTGTTGATATTGTAAAACAGTGAAAGAGTTGAGGGCGCTTTTTTTTCATCTTCTTATTGAAGGAATAGATTTTAACTATTGGACATTGTTGACATGCATTACAAACCTTTTGTGGCTTTTATGATGCTTTGGGTAAGAAGTACTGTGCTATGTGTCTGGGCACATAAATTTCCAGGTTACAGTTTACAGCTAACTATGGTCCAATTTACAGCTAACAAGACAAATACTCAAAATTTTATGCCACCAGGATCAGTAAGAGATGAATGAAGGTAGGAAGGTATCTAGAGTGTTGTTCAGAAAGCATTGCCCATTTTGATACAGCTTCCCTGGCTTGCATTCTCAGACCCTGATTCTGTGGATAAAGGCACAGGTCAGAAGACTCTACAAATGGACTCAGCGACAGAAACCAGGTTTCATCTCAAAATGGCATCATTAAACCTCTGAGCGGAGGACTGACTGTCAGTGTGAACACTCAGTGTCACCTGAAAATTATTTGAATTTTAATTCTGCTTCTTAAAGTTTAGTTCTTATAGAGGCTTCAGAGCTGCTGGGGAAGAAAGCATCTGACCTAGTTTTGCATGTGCTCTATGGTCACTCAGTCGATGGTCCAACGCAGAGCTTTCTTGTTAGTTAAAAACCAGTGGGTGTCATGGGCCCTTTAGCTCATTCTTTCTGTGGTTATGTGTCTCTGTTTTATTCTCTTAGATATAAATTCTGTTAACTAGTTCTTTTTGTATTCTCTACAGCATCAGTGACCTATGGATTTATTTTGCCTTTGATCGTCTACTTTTTCTTGGCTTATCTCTTGGAAGAAAAATCCATATGCCACCTCTGACTAGAGCCTGTTTAGTGTGAGGAATTCAGGCAATTCTCTTGAAATCGTATTAAGCCTGCTCTTACACGGTTAGCCGGCATGGAGGAGAGAGTAAGTTTGCTCTAAGACCAGTCTTTTCAAGATCCCTGCAGACCCGGCACACAGATACAGAATATGCAAGGGTAGAATGGTGATTGCTTATAAATCAAAAGGAAAGTACGGTTTCATGTGACCAGTATTATTCTTTTCTCATTCTGCCTTCTGGCAAAATGGTCTGCCCTAAAGTACCATATGTGCCTACATAAATAAGTCTCTCCCTTTAAATTCTCATTACCTGATGGCATAATACAGCCCTCAAATACAGAAACTGCATTCTTAGCCCTGGCTGGGTAACTCAATTGGTTAGAGCATCATCCCAATAGGCCAAGGTTGTGGGTTCCATCCCCGTAAATATAGACAGATCTCAGTCGCTACTTGTACCTCTTTCCACTTTGAGTTGTGGCCACCCAATCAAGTCTCTATCCCTCTATATCCATTGAGCATAGAACTTATGCTCTCTTACCAGTACATATACAACTTATCATTCGATCCAGGATACCCTTGGCTGAAGGGGGCACCAATTAGTCAGGGATAAGCAAGGTCAACTGAGACTGTTAAACTGGCCCAACTCACATCTGTGGACTTGATATTTTGAATATCCACACTGCTCACCCTCACTCTAACAACTATTTAAACTCTACATGGTCCAAAATTACATTCTTTTTCCCCTTGTCCTCTCCAAGTCATTTTTTCCCATTAACTTCTACTTATCCTAGAAGTTTCAACATTTTTTTCTAAATTACCTATGCAAAAACTTTCTCATGTCTTTTATATGTTCACAAAGAACATTTGATTTGCTGTAATAAAATTCATCACACGGTATTGAATTCTCTTTCTCCTAACTATCTGCCGGCTAATCTTTAATTTCCTTGGGTTCTCAGTCACCATAATGATCCCAGTTCCTAGCACGCTATTCGGCTCAATACAGGCTCTCAGCGATTCCTCAGGCATGCTAGACGCATGTGATACCGACCGCGATCGGGGATACAATTGTCCAGATACTTAAACTCCCTTCGAACTAATTAAATTTCAATTCCTCTGCTGGGCCTCCTGCGAGCCTCGCCCAGGCCGGCCTTCGTGCCATCCCGTCCACGGAGCTGCATCATTCTTACTGTTTCCTTCGCATTTCGCAGCATCACGCACAAGCGGGGCGCATTCACACTGAAATGCAGTTGAAGGTGTATTTCCTATGCCCAGCAAAACGCCGAGGCAACTGTGGTCAGACTTTTTAAAGCGATGCTTTACCCCCAGTTTGAGCCCATGAGAGGCGTTTTGCAGTACCTTCCCCGGTGCAGTGATTTTCAACAGGCGGGCCACCCGGATGTGTAAAACATGCAATACCTGACTCCTTAGTCAGGGGAACGGCCACAGCCACACACAGCCATCGGGTGTGGAGGCATCAACATTACCCTCCTCAAAAATACCAGATTGGCCAAAGTATACATTGTGGTGTGCCGCGGGATTTTAGTAATCCGTTCACCTGTGCCATGAGATGCAAAAGGCTGGAAGGGGCTGCCCTGGCCAGTCCCATGGCACCACCTGGCAAACACCTTTCCTGCTCATCACGCCCCTCTCAGACCGCATGCCCGTCTCCTCACGCTTCAAATACAGTCTTAAGCCCTCATTTCTGCTTTAGTTGCTGCCTCTGGAGAGCAGCCAGAACAAATCTGTTTAAAAACATCAGCCTCATCAGTCTCTCTTCTGCCTAAACCCCCTGGTTCTTAGGATGAAACTCATCCTCTTCCATGACCCTGAGGCCTTGGGCGGCATCTCAGCTTCTGTGTCTCTACCACCCTGTCTCCACTCTCACCACTGCAGCCTGGAGGGCTTGTCTGTGGGCCTCACCCACAAGGAAATGTTCCCAAGGCAGGACCCGCCCTTGTTCTTGTCCATCTGAAACACACTTCCCTTCCTGTTTGCACAGAGAGCTCTTTACTTAATGCTAATATTACTTTCAATGGGATCGGCTATTTCACTGTACAAACTGGATAAACAGAGGAGGTGGCGGCAGGGGGATGGCGAAGGCTGTGCTGCCAACAATCTTCTGTGTTTTGC
>NW_005353539.1:508934-519946 GCF_000412655.1 Myotis brandtii | reverse complement strand
TGTGGGGGTCCCACATGGGGTGGGCCAGGGGTCAGCCAGGAGAGCAGATAGGTAGGTGTGAGTCCCAGGACGTGGGTAGCAGAGCCCTGATTCTTAGCAACCTAAGGGGCCGGCAGGCTGGGTGTCCCCGAAGCCAGTGAGCCCCAGGAGGCAGCTCTGGGCCCCGAGGGAGGACTACCCGAGCCCCGAGCCCCCCTAACACCCCACATCTTCTCTCAGGTGTCCAGCTGGGGCTCTGCGCCCTGCCCTGGAGCTGTGGCCAGAGGGCTGGCGGCGCGCCTGAGGGCCCGGTCCTCCTGGTGGACATTGTAGCTCCAGGGGCAGCGGCTCCAGGGGCAGCGGCTCCCGCTCAGAGGCCCTGGCCTGGGTGCGAAGCAGGGCACTGCGCCGGTTCCCACCAGGGGCTTGAAGGCGGACGGCCTGGGCTCCAGGTCCGGGGTCTCGATCTTTCTCCCTTGGGTCTCAAACCAGAGCGGCTCGTCGAACTTCCTGTTCCCCTTCCTGGCCAAGGTCCGGACCCGCATCACGGTCTCCTTGGCAACGGGGCCCGGGTGGTCCTCGGTGGGCGGACTCCCTGCAGTGGGGGCTTCCTGCTCTGGGGGCGCACAGGGTCTCCCCTGGTGCTCCGGAGGCGCGATCTTGCTGGTCATGGGGCTGGAGAGCCGTCTCAGGTGCTGGACACTCCACGGCCCCCACCCCTCATAACTCCCGGGCCCCACGGTGGTCTCAGGGGGTGACTGGGCACGAAGGCACCTCGGGGCCTCCATGACCTCCCCGGGCTTGGCGGACCTCCAGTCGCTCGGCAGTTGGAGGAAGGGTTCAGTGCTGACCCCGCGCCTCCTGTGAGCGCCGTCCCGGGCCCGGGTCAGACCAGGAGGCCACAGGGCAGGGCGTACCTGGGCCAGGGGTGGCGATGCGGGCTGGGGCGGGCTCAGGCAGCTGCCCATGGAGGCGGGCAGCAGAGAGGGGCCTCCAGATGGGCATTCAACTTTCAGACGTTCCCGATGAACCCCGACCGGCCGTAGGGGAAGCCCCGAGGCTCGGTGACCGTTGGCATCTGGGCGCAACGAAAGCGCGGGGCGTGGGCGCTGGAATCGTCCAACCTCGTTCCATGCGCGTGAGACATTGGCAGGCGCAGCAGCAGCCTGTGTGCCCCTGGAGGCTCACAGCTCCTTCCCTCCCCTGTTGGCAGCAGGTTTGGGTCTGGAGAGAAGTGTCTAAGAGGCCTTTTTCTCTCATTCTCTCTCTCTCTCTCTCTCTCTCTCTCTCTCTCAACCTTTTTTGAGATCTCTTTCACATACTATATAAGTGAACAATCATCTATTCCAGTGTACAGTTCTGTGGCTTCTGGCCCTCACAGTGTGGGCCCCCATCCCCATAGTCATCCTGCGAACGCGTTTATCACTCCAAAGGGAAGAAGTCTACAGCCCTCAGCTTCCCATCCCCTCCCCTCCCCCAGCCCTGAACAGCCACTCATCTTGCTCTCTCTAGAGATCTTCCATTTTCCTATTGGACCTTCATCAACATGGAATTAGGCCGCAGGGGGTCCTTGGGGACCAGCTCCTTCCACAGGCATGCCTTCAAGCTGCATCCATAGAGTGGGCACCTCATTCCTTTCTGTGGCCCCACGTGACTCCATGGTACGGATCTGCCGCATTTTATCTGTTGCCAGTTGATGGACATTCGGGTTATTCCTCCCTAGTTGATTATGAGCGATGCTATTTTAAACATTCGTGTGTGAGATTTTGTGTGGACAAATGTTTTCACTTCTCATGGAAACTCTGCTTAACTTTTTGAGGCCCCACCACACAGTTCTCGGCAGCGTCTGTTCCAATTTATATTTCCATCAGCAACGTAGCCTCTGTTTTTGGACTTGACATTTAGAAGGAGAAAATATAATAATTCCCACAGTCCCTAAAAATTGCAGATGGGATGTTGACAGAAGGCCACTCTTATTAATGTTAAAACAAAAAAAAAGGAGCATAATTTACAAGTCCTTCAATGCTCTTTTTAAAGAAAAACAAATAACTGGTTTTTGTTTCAACAAATGTGATGCCTGTTTTACTCTTCTAGGATGGATGTTAACATTACTTTGTGCAATTTGCCTCTTAAAGAAAGAGTGACAGTAGACGTCATTCCTATTTTAGCTGACAATATAAGTTTAAGATTCCATACATTTGTATGTAGATTCTCTTCTCTTTGAACATGAATGCGATTTCTCTCTCCCACCCCAATCCCCATATTAACAACTAATCCATGAGAACAGTAGCGTGGCACCTACTTCCCAACTAACATCTGCAAGGCACCTGACGACAAAAACAGTGTTTGATGGAGTTTCGAGGTCTGTTCTAGGGGGTATTAAAAACGCTGTTCTCCAGGACATTTTCCTTAAAAGCAGTGCAGAGGGACCGCTGGGCTGGCCAGTAGAGGTGTGGAGGGTGGCGGCTGGCGGAGTCAGTACCAACCCAAGAACAAACAAAAGTCACTTTCCCGGTCGGAGGAGTCAGGTGAGTGGTGAGGACATCCAGGAGCTCAATGAGGAAGCCTTGAAGGCTTCTGAGAGAGGGGGGCCACTTGCTGGGGAGGTGGGGGCTGCCAGCCAAGAGGTGCTGGGGGAGGAGATCCATAGCCCTTCCCACCTGCTCATCATTTCCATTTCCTCCAGATTCCTTATTGAGCAATGATCCCTCAGTATATGATTTTGAAAACTAAAAGAAATCCCTATGCTATAATTTTCTTCTTAATAGGACATTTGACAATGATGACGATGACTTTTATAGCTCAGAAGGCTCTTAAGATGGCATGATTATCATCATCAGTGTGGACAGTTAATGCAATTGAGTATAGATTTCTTAGAAAGCATTTTTCTTCACAATATTGATAGTTTCCCATGTTCTAGCTGTCATCTGATCCAATGGGTGTCATTTTGGTTTGTGCTTAAGCACTCTTCAAAAGTCCACATTCTACCTGCTGGTGAGCAACAGGCAGCTGAAACTTACTCACCTTGAAATATGCCTTCTTTGGTAAATCAGCATGTTGATTGGTTAAAATGGATTTTCATAGACAATGAACATGCCTGGTTCTTCTCCTTCTCACACACCAAGGAATAACGGGTTTCTTTTGATTACTTGACATTAAAGATGAACATAGACCAGTGGTTCCCAGTTAGAGACAACTTTCCTGTCCCCCACCCTCAGGCACATTAGAGGAAGTCTCTAGTCTGGGTTGGGGAAATAGGTTGGGGATGCTACTTGCATTTAACAGGTGGAGGCCAGGGGTGCTGCTAAACATCCTACAGGGTTCAAGAAGCCCTCCCCCCAAAATCAAATGGACCAAAATGTCTACACTGCAGACATTTCATTTCCAATATTGCTATCAATATACTTTTTATTTCTTTTACCTCATTTTAAAAGAATGAAAGTCAATATATGAGCTTAATTCTTGTGTCCTTTAAAAATATATTGGGAACTCCCACATTCCTCTTGGGTATAGCATTACAAGGATTGTATGGACCGCTGGTTCTCACATGTGCGTGTGGGGCCAAAATGCCAGGAGGACATGCTAAACCAAGATTGCTGGCCAGGTCCCAACAGTTTGCATTTCTGATATCTCCGCAGGCGAAGGAGTGGTGCCTCCCCTGGACCACTCTTTGAGCATCACTGCGAGTAGGCTTCTTTGTGTATGTCTCTGGTTTTAGGATCTGGGATTTGTTAGGGCTAAACCAATTGAAATAGATATCAAAGGGGAAGAAGGGCACCATCAGACATCCAAGTTATAGTGACTATCATTTTCCTCATTTAGGAAAGACACGTGAAATTTTTGACAGCTTTTCTTAAAATTTAATGCATATTCAAATCATCTGGAAATGTTGAAATTCAGATTTTACTTTAGTAGGTTTGAGTTGTGGCCCCAAAGTCATCATTTCTTACAAACCACAAGCTGGCCAATGTCTAGCGATCTTGGTCATAACCTGGGTGTTTGTTATAATGCAGAGCCCCACGCACCATTGAATATATCCACTTCTGCATTTCTTTCTTTTTTATATTTTCAAGAGAGAGAAAGAGAGAGGGACAGAGAGATAGAAACATCAATGAGAGAGAAACATGGATCACCTGCCTCCTGCACGCCCTGCACAGGGATGGAGCCCGCAACCCAGGCATGTGCCCTGACTGGGAATCGAACCATGACCTCCTGGTTCATAGGTCAATGTTCAACCACTGAGCCATGCCAGTCGGGCAATGCACTTCTGCATTTCCACACATACATTCTGAAGTTGGGAATGCACAGGTCTAGAGGCAGAGTCTCAGTTCTAGCTGCACATTAGAATCACCTGCAGAGCCCCATGCCCTGGTCGGAGAGGGTCTGTGAGTGTGTAATGTGCATCTTAGAGTCTTCTCAGTGGCTCTAATTGTCACCACGGTTGAGAATGACTGAGCTGGCTGGTCTCTGGCTTGTGAGCATGGCCTCCTATGGACTCTGGCCTCTCCTCATTGGCCAGCATTGATGTAGTTGATGTGCCTGACTTTGCGACTGCCTCCCCCCCATTCTTTTCCATGTCCACCTGCCCAAGACTCTACTGTGTCAGAGTCACATTTATTCATATAAAGGTCTAACCTTAGATGAAGAAAGGAACATCTGTCCGTTCCCTTATTATATAATGTGACTAACTCTCAGACATGCAGGTTCATACTTTAAATCTATAGGATCAGAATCTGAAGCCAACACTGAGCATAGTAGCTAGCACACATATTGATAGTAAAAATGAGTATTGAAAGAATATCTCCTGCAGTTTGGAAAGGTTCAATTTTTACCTTCCATTCGTGTACTTCGCTTCTACAAGGAAATTTTGTTCTACATACTTCTGGAAAGTGTTTTAGAGCATAACTCCATGCCATTGCATTCTTCTTTTATTGAATTCTATTACACAACCAATAGTTTATTAAATACATATGGAACAGAATGTGCGCTTGCTAATGTCCCATTCAGCCATCATTCAATAATCAAAACTCTCCAGCCATAAAATGAAAATAGAGATGACACTTCATGCTAAGCTATTTCTTCCTCAAAATGAGAGTGTTCAGGGCAAAGATTGTGTCTCTTGAGTGCTGCTGTATACAGCATCTTACCTGCCATAGATGCTCAACACTTGTTCAATGAGAAACTCACCCCGAGGTTCTATGAAGTTAGAATTTTGATCAACTCACTGGAAGTGAGTAAAGAAGACAGAGTGAGAGCTGTGACAGGTTTTGTCTGGAGAGCCAGATTGACAGGCACAGCTGAGTGAACTGAAGCTGGTCATGTCCTTGTCACTCTCCCAATCCGTAATTCCAAATCTAACAGCTTGCATAGATTCATCAGACAGAAAACAGTAATTACACAGACGTAATAAAGGGGCGATTCCCAGAGAAGATTCTTCAGTATATTGGATGTCACAGTAGGAAATGTATTTTTGTAGCTTTTAGGAAAGATGAGCACCACAGGTATTGGCATTGTGGTGCATGCTCTTTGGCAGTCAGATCTTTTATTAGGATCATTTCAGAGAGTCTTGGGTTCAGCTGAAATTGGGAAATCATCCTAAAATGTCTTAAAAGTAATGCAAGTCAAGAATGATGAATCATTATAAAGCATGCATGCTTCTTGTTGACTTGCTATTAATAGGCATTCTCATAAATGACTCACTTGATACGAAATTAAATTAATTAAACGAAACCTTCCCATGGCTTTGCCTTTGATCACATTTAACTATTGTATCAGCAGAGTTATATCTAATGAAAAGACAGTGAAATGTCATAGGTTAGATGATGTCAAAAGATAAGGATTAATAATCAGTGGCCAATGGTGTTTTGTCGTCTTCAGGATAATGATAGACAAAGATAAACCACAGAACAAATATATTCTAAAGTTTATGATTATAATCCATAGAAAACATATAAACTAAATAACTGATTAAATATTTAAGCATTGCTACATTGATTTACTTTTCTGCAAGGTATCCTGAATGCCAAAATACTGAGTACTAGATTCTGTGTTGGAAAGAATTTGTTTAGCAATCTCAGGACAATGTAATTTGCTAGGAAGTTGATTGATTAAACTTTATTGGCCAAACCAAATTTATTTGGAAAATAAATTCCTTTTAACATGCAAATCTATGTGATCAGTTTTTCTTTAATATCCGTTATTATACCCTCCACCTCATAAGTTTGATCTGCAGTTCAATTATTTGAATTATGTTTTCAAGTTACCTTTTTTTACTGTCTCAATGGGAAGGTAAACAGAAAAACATTTTTATAAAATTTAGAAGGTGTCTGATTAAATTAGAAGGTGTCTAAATCCTGATCCAAAATAAAAATGATGAAATCATAGCGATAATCTGAAATTATAATTTCAATAAAACCTATTTGACTATGAATTATTACTCAAAATCATGAATTTGTTTTTTTAATTAAGATAATGGGCTTGAACCAAACTCTTATGTTTTGAGTACATTAAAATGAGCTTTACAACATCCATATTTTAATAAAATATATCAAGAAGTATAAATTAATATATTCTAAGCATTAATACTTCGATTAATTATATTTTAAAGTCAAACTTTAAAAATTTTTCTTTTGTCCTAAAAATATTCTGTCAAAAGTCAGATTATTGAACTTTTTTAAAGAAATTTAAGAAATGTTTCAAAATGGGTGTGATGCTGGATTATGTAGTCTACAAAAATATAGATCTAATTTTCAACATAGAATTATAAGGTTGACGATACTCATCATGATAATTTGTAGTGCAGCCTATAACACTCCAATGTCTACAAGGACCAGGAAGATAAATGAGTGAAAGGGGGTATAGGAAACTAAGCCACATGTATAAAAATGGTTCTCTTTATTCTATACGCTATGAGACATGACAATACAATTAGAAGAAAAATTGCACCTGACACTTTTGCAGCATCATCAAGACAAATGGCAGTGTAGATTCTAAATCCCGTGTAAAATGATAGCCCTCATCTGCTTCCATCCAGTTGTTGATGTGCAAAAGGGCCAAAGCGCCATAGCTGGCATCTGCATTGCAAGAGGAGCTGAATATGAAGGGTTTTATGTTTAACCTACCAATGTTAAATGATGACCATATTTTACTGTGAGTAGCTTTATCTTTCTCTTTTATGGTGTTTTTCCCATTGTAAATAGATGGTCTTTTTCTGTAATAGAGTTGATGTATCTTGTCTTTATATTTTGCTCCTTTTCTGTTCCTTTCTGCCCCCAGATTTAAAAGGGTGTCTTCCTACAGTGTGAGTTTTAATGCAAAATTGGTGAGAATAGGTTGTTATAGGATTCTAATTTCAAAATTGTTTACCCATGTGAAAAGCCAATTGCAGTCTCATTTATTTAATACTCTATCTTTCCTTTCACCGGTTCTGGCACCACTGTATTTTTAAATACATGTATCCCTGTGTGTTTCTAGACAAGCTATTATATTTATTTGTCTTATATTCACCTACCATTACCTTTCTCCCCTAATTGCCACCACTTTAGACTGGATAGCTGGCTTTTCTCTAACGTGATTCATCATCATCACTCTTCCTCAGCTCTGCCTTGGGTATTTTTGACCATTTATTCATCAGTAATTGTTGTAACATCATTCTGTTGAATAAAAAGGTGCCTGGGATATTGAATAAAATTGCAGTTGACTTACAGATGTTACTGAGGATGTGTAGCCTTTCCTTGTGATGTTTTGTTTTGTTTTTTCTAAATGTAACTTCCATTGTGGTCTATCTAATGTTAGTCTTTGTTAAAGCCTTTCAACGTTTTATTATTTTTTAAATAACGCCCTTTTACATCTTGTGTTATATTTGTTCCCATGCCCTATAATTTGCTTCTATTATGAATGGTATTATTTAAAGATTTATTTTAATCAGAGTTTCCTTGTTGATAGGATCACTGTTGATTTTTGTATTAGGGTGTTGTATTCAGCAACATAGATACATTTCTGAGTTCTAATCGCTCGCCTGTAGAATCTGTTTTCTATACACACATTCAAACCACCTCAAATAACAAAAAACGCTTCTATGTCTATTTAATCTACATGCTACAGGTTTCTCTTTCCTTATTGATGTCTTCATCATATATGTGTTTTCTATTTCATTGTGGGATAGATTTTCTATTTAGGGTTGTCAGACTTATGGAGAGAGAAAAGAAAATAGGACACGCCGTTTGATTGGAACTCAGAGAAATAATTTTTGAGAGCATGCTCTGTATAATTTCTCCATTGCTGCTGTTAAGATATGTTTTGTAACTGAGAATGTTGTCCCCCTTGGCCAGTGCTGCATGTGACCTTGAGGAGAATGTGTGTCCTGCTGCTGTCAAGTGGAATGTTCCCTGGGTGTCCATCACGTCCAGCTGAGTGACGGCGCTGTGCATTGCAGCTGTGTTCTGACGGAGGGTCTGCCTGCAGGGCTGGCAGTCCTGGTGCAGGGTGAACTCTCCAGCGATCACAGGGGCTTGAACATTTCTCCTCCCAGTTCTACGTGCTTTTCTCCGTGGATTGTGTGGAGGCCCCTACACTTTGCAGAGTTTTAGTCTTCTTGGAGAATTAACCTACTTATTTTTATTTAATTTCCTCTTTATTTCCGATAATTTTTATTACACTATAATTTGCTTGGCCTGAAATTAACACAGCTAGCACAGCTTTTTAAAAAAGTAGTGTTTGTGCCCTAACTGGTTTAGCTCAGTGGACAGAGCGTCGGCCTGCAGACTGAAAGGTCCCAGGTTCGATTCCGGTCAAGGGCAGGTACCTTGCACTTTGCAGAGTTTTAGTCTTCTTGGAGAATTAACCTACTTATTTTTATTTAATTTCCTCTTTATTTCCGATAATTTTTATTACTCTATAATTTGCTTGGCCTGAAATTAACACAGCTAGCACAGCTTTTTAAAAAAGTAGTGTTTGTAATGTATATCTCTTCCTATTTCTCCACTTTCACGCTATCTGTGACTTTATGTTTCAATCTCTAATGGAAGTCGTTTTAATTGCCATTTTTGCAGGTACTGTATTATGTTTTTTGGCTTCATCCTATCCTCAGTAAGGCATCAACTTTTCTCTAGGATACAGGTAACTTCATTTCATCAAAAATCAATTTGTTCTTTTAACGTGGGAGCATCTTCCCCACAACCCTGACTTCCTGATGTGAAGCAAAAGCAAGAAGAATAATTTGTTTATGTGCAGTGGAGGCCTCGAATTCTGAGTCTTATTGTTTGTGGCTAAAAATTCCGCGTTATGAACTGTTGCTCCTATCCTTACCGTGTAATTCGGGGGCGGGCAGCTTGGTGATTTGTTTCTTAATTTAACAGAGTTCAATATACCACCACCTGCTGCCAAAAAACCTGTGCAGAGGCATTACCATTTGTACATGGAGTCCTCAGAGACAAGAGGAAAAAGCTGTTCGCTAAAGTATGTAGCAAAGAAAGGAAACATCACATTTAACATCCAGTTACGTAACCTCACCTTTCTTGTGTATGGATTCAGTAGCACAGAAGTAAACCAACGATTTTTATTAAATTACCAAAGTCATCAATTCATGTCAAATTTAACCATAATTGTTTGGCAACACTTGATCACTTTTCCCCCAAATGTAAAATGGCTACAATGACTATTTAATAACCAAGCAGAGCTTTATATTCTTAACTCAATGCTGCCACGACCGCATGTTATAACTAAGAGGTTATAAGTTCACGGGTTTGAATGTGCGTGTGGGACTTCAGAGCTACTCTGTATTGAAAAAGTAACAACGTAAGACCCTTCTGCGTCGTGCCTTTCATGTGTTTGTTTTCTTGCACTGTAATTCTCAAAACTGGGAACTGAAAGCCTGCCCAATGCATGGGTTTGTCCTCTACACTCTGACTTGTCACCCTGTTTCTGAAAAGTTGACCTTGAGAAGATGTCACAGAGGTGACAGCGCGGGAGGGGCAGGAGGGATCGCAGCTGCATCATAGCTCGCACTAGTGCGCTTCACTGTAGATGAAGTGATTGCCTGAACAACCTGTTAACAATGACAACAGGACACCCTACCTACTCACATGCCTTCAAACGTCTCGCCTAGAATGGCCCCCAGAGGTTATCTTTCCTTCCACACAACTGCCTTGCTCCTTCTTCTCTAGTCTACAAAGCACTCATTGCAAAACCATCATGAATTCCTTATTGGTATCATGTTTCCTGTTGTCGATGCACTTTCTGGCTCATCTTTCACCATTTCTTTAAATATCCAAGGGGTAGAAATGGTCATGAGAGGTTAGCTTTGTCCCCATGACCTTGATCTAAAGGTTGGAGGGGAAAATGGGTACAGAATATGCCTCCTGTCCATATGTAGTCTTTTAGGCTTATCATCTTTGATATAGGGCTCACTTCTTCTCGTTATCTCCTTAAGAAAAGCTAGGAAATAAAACTTAGGTCTCAGAAGCAGCCAATTACATTCCAGAATGGGCATTAATAGCCCATATTTTCTCTGTTCATATCCACTTTCAAAAGAAATGTCCAGATTATAATATTCATCTACCTTGAAATCAGAAGTGATAAATAAGATGAAAAAATATCAATACTATTTATAATTTTCCCCAAACAAACAAAAATTGTAATTTTTTTTTTATTTTAGTGCCTGATGCTAGGAAAATTGAAAGAGATTATTTAAATTTCTAGCCAAGGAAGACATTCAAAATATTCCATCGGTCACCCTCTGTCAATGCCCCAAATGGAATCTCTTCTATTGCTTACAATAAAGTTTCTTAACAATTTTCAATGAATTTAGTTAATATTTATCAACTGCTTATTATTTCCAACCCAGAAATCTCCAACCATATTCTTGACTTAACTAATATGCTTCTCCCTTTTAACCCCTTTACATGGGTTACATACCATTGGTCATCTCTCTTTTAGTTCTAATTGCTACCTTTATATAATTACTAGAGGCCCAGTGCACAAAAATTTGCGCACTCGGGGGGGGGGGGGGGGGGCCCTCAGCCCAGCCTGTGCCC
>NW_005353539.1:494294-508474 GCF_000412655.1 Myotis brandtii | reverse complement strand
TGAGGGGATGATGGCTGTTTGCAGCTGGTCACACCCCCTTCAGGGTGGGGGTCCCCACTGGGGTGCCTGGCCAATCTGGGTGAGGGGCTGAGGGCCGTTTTCAGGCTGGCGGGTGACTGAAGCTCCCAGCCTCTCCTTTTTTTCTTTTTTCTTTTTTTATTCTGGGATTTATTTGTCTTCTATGGCTGTCACTGGAGCTGAGAGCCGGCTTTAGCTCTGAGGCTCAGCTCCAGCTCTGAGACCTCGGCTGCTGAAAACAGGTATCTGGGTTTGTTTGGCTTCTATAATTGAAACACTGTTGCAGCTCCAGCTCTGAGGCCTGGCTGGCTGAAAGCAGGTCTCTGGGGTTTGTTTAGCTTCTATAATTGCAACATTGTTTCTTAGAGTGCAGCTCAGAGGCCAGCAGCGGCAGGCGGGGAACCTTGGCTTCCTCCATCACAGGAGCAAGCAAGCCTCCTGTTCGCTTCAGCTGCCTGGCTGCCGGCCGCCCTCTTGGTTGGAAGTTAATTTGCATATCACCCTGATTAGCCAATGGGAAGCGTGTCGGAGGTACAGTTAATTACCATGTTTGTCTATTATTAGATAGGATTTTTCTTTTATTCAAATAGCCTGATACATTTGCAGGCAGCTATACAATCATTTTTGTTTTGCTGTCAGCATCCCTGAACATGAATCTGAAAAATTTATTTTTGCTTCTTAAAAATCTTTTCTCTTTAACATTTGTAAAGATTAGTTGAGTTTGCTAACAAATCTATCTATCTATATAAAAGCCTAAGCAACCGTTATGACCGAACGACCAGTCAACCAGTCGCTATGATGCACACTGACCACCAGGGGGCAGATGCTCAATGCAGGAGCTTCCCCTTGGTGGTCAGTGTGCTCCCACAGCCAACCTCCCATGGTGGATCAACCTCTCATGGTCCCTCCCTCGCTCCCCAATTGCCCCCCCCCCCACCAGCTTGCCAACTCCAATAGGGACTGAGCAAGATGGCCCTGATTGGCCCTGATTGGCCCTGATTGCTGGCCAGGCCAAGGGACCCCACACGTACACGAATTTGTGCACTGGGCCTCTAGTATACATATATAATTTTAGAATATCAACATTGATAAGAAATAATTATTTTATAATTATGATGATAAAATTGTGCCAGGAGTATATCTCACTGAGAAATGTATTACACAGAACCAAAGTACTTGATACAAAATAGCTAGCATTATAGTTACAAGCTTTCTGTGACAAATATTGGCTTTTTCACTGTAAACTTAAACTGAATATTTAAGTTTACAATATAATACCTTTCACATGGTGAAAGGTTAAATGGAACAGAGTCGCTTAAATATCAGGGGAGGCATCACAAAATCAACACCCAAAAACTTCTGATTATTTGATTTAGTTTAAACAATGCAAAACGTGCTACGTTTCCACTTTCAATTATTTGAAAGAATGCACAGCTTTCTAAAGAAATAGCTAATGACTTTAACACTATAAAACTGAGAGGACTGTATTTGCACACTATTCCTGCAGACACGAGAAAAGAGGAACACTAGGAAAGGAATGCTGCAGAAAGACAAAGTACTAACATTTTATTATGAACCAAATGCCAACATCATAAATCATGGAAAATAGAATACTCTCACTGCCAATTACAGTGTTTTTGTAGACAAATATATTTTGTTATTCTAAGCTATAGCAATTAATAATTATTAATGAATCTAATATTAATGGGAAATATTTCGCATCTAAAAAATGAAAAGTAGTATATTATTCTAAATAGTAAAATATATAATTAATGCATTAAAATCTGATTATATCAAGTGAATTATTCTGATTGCCTATGTAATGAGCTGATATTTCTACTTAAATTACATTATTAAGACATTTAAAAATAACAAGCTCGGCAGAATACTATATTATCATTAATATTGCAATGCATTTTAACGCATTATTAGTGACAAGAAGGTCTCATTACTTTCATTTAAAATAGTTGAATTTTCAAATGACTTATTGAAAAAGTAATATACAAGTTAAACTTGAAATATTAGGAAATTCATCTTGAACTTGAGATTGTGCAGGAACAGTGAACACAGACACAGTACAAGTATCACCAGCCTCCGAAGTTTGTTTTCTGTTTGTTTGTTTTTAACGCAGCCAATTAGAGGCCTGGCTGTGGGATCGCCTGTGCTGACATTTCACCTTGCAGTGCATTCGCCCTCGACAGGAGCCACAAACAATAATGATGTAAGCGAACTCATCCAGCGAGAGACAATCTTTGCCTTTGCTGTTGACTCCCCAAGATCACATTTATGTTTTTACAGTGTGAGGCAAGAGGTCACAGAGAGTCAGAATCCACAGAGCACAATTCTGGGAGGAAATCTGAAGCATGTGTTAGCCAATGCTATGGTGTTCTTACAACTCTGATCAAAGCCCGAATAGCCAGAGAAATGTGGGGAAAACAGTGTGTTCTAGGCAATTAGCCTGATTTTCCAGAGATAATGTATTCCCTCCAGAAGACACGTGGCCGCTCAGGTGCGCCTGAGAACTGCCAGTCTTCCGTGCACACGGCTGGTCACAGGATATAAATTAGATACACGTTTTAAATATTTTAAAATCAATCAAATGCTTTTTCTCCTCTACTAATGCAACCCCTGCTTCGACTTTTAGAATTTCTCATACCTGTGTCTTGATATTTCAGAAAGAAAAATAGTGGATATATCAAGTTTGGGGAAAATATGTCATCTAGCACAAAACCCTGTCATGGTCAAACACAGCTTGGTTGTCAAACAAGGAGAGAAAATACCAAACAGTCAGGATTCTAAAGCAAAGCCAGGGTAGCCTTGCATTTTGTAGAGACTTTACTCATATGACCTCTGCCCACTTCTCCAGCCTCAACCACTCTCATCTCATACTCTCCGTTCTCCGGGCCCCCAAATCGCTGCATTTCCTCTTGTCCTTGGCTGCACCCCAGAGGACCGGGTTTTACTGAGGGCATCTCATTGCTGAGCGCAGTGCACCCTGTAACCTGGCTGAGTCTGTGATCGCTGTGCTGTCAGCCTCGGTGGACACGAGCTTCACTGTGAAATTGTCTCCGCCCCTGTCTTCCCTCAGCTAGTGTGGAGTGTCCGATCTGGGCCACATTCAGGAAGCCAGGAAAACGCCTCTGTCTCTGGATCCCGGGCGTGGCGAGCACAGGGCCACCAGACCCTTCTTGCTAGCAGAGCGGGATTCCCCGGGCACGCATGGAGTCCAGGCCTGTGCCCAGGCCCAGTGTGCAGAAAGGTCAGGATGGCGGCATCACGATGTTCTGTGGGCATGGACCTGCATCTGGAAGGGATCCGCAAGCAAACAATGGAAGGACATGCTCCTGATGGGTGATGTCCACTGCTTAGAGGGAATGCATTCACAGTGCTCCAGGCATGGTCACTGAGCAACACCAGTGATCCTCACCTGACACAGGGTCTCACTGAGCATGAGGCAGAGAGGGTGTAAGCGACAGGGTCAGAGAACAAAGTCCTCCCACTTCACAGCCCAGCATTGACCCTGCTTCTTCTCACAGGTTACCATGATCAGAAACGTTGGGACCATATCTCACCCAAATCCATTCAACGAGGTCTCTCCATCATTTCTTTGTCCTAAGGGGTGACATACTTGAAAGAACCCTTCTTTTTGTTTGGTTAAATGGCTATTTTTTATCGCCTGAAGGAGCTGCCTTTTTTGTTTGTTTCACTTGCTCTACGAAAGCTCATACTGAGGTTGAAGAACAGTGAAGGTTGGGTTTATTTTTCTCAGATGTTGGCTTCTACTAATAACAGAAGAATGTTAGAAGTGGACTATTTTGCCTACTTCCCCTTCTTATTCTCTACTTCCAGTGAAGTCAAGACGATGGACTCATTACAACAGATATAATTAGATAAATCTTCTACATATATAAAAGGCTAAGTGACCGACCGACTGTCTGATTGACCATCCAACCAACTGACCAACCCGCCAGTACATCTGACTCGCACTGGCAATTTAAAAATAGACATTGACTCATGTATGTGCGATACATATAAAGTTCTCACTGGCACCAATCGCATGTGACCCACTGGCCGGTACATATGACATGCACTGGCAATTTAAAAATATTTTGTATTTTAATTTTATAATACTATATTATATATATTATTTTGACATGTAATTTTTTGCAGTAATGTAATTACTGAACAAATCTTCTAATAATTTCTTTTCAATGTGCATGAATTTGTGCACCCGGCCACTAGTCTTCAATAATCTGCCAATGCTCAGTGTCTGAGGGAAACCCAAATGAAGCTGGCGTTAATGCAGAACTACGTTACAAGAAGCTGTCAACGCCGATGTATTTTTACCAGAATATTGCATTTCTCTTCCTGTCTCCTGTCCTTGGTTTCTTAATCAAATTTATGTTGGATGACACAGACTAATACCCAGGGGTAAGCCTGACAAGTCCATCGTCATATCCAGAGTTTATTAAGGGAACTGCCATACTGGGCTCATCTTCAGCAGGGATGGCATATCTTCCCTGCCAGGTGGAAGGGGCTGATGGGCTCTAAGGACAGGGAATTGTGGGTAGGGATACAGGGGCATGACCTGCCCCAGGTAAGGGGAGAAGCACCTGCTCCAGGAACCAGCACCAGCCAGCATGCTGTCCATCTCTGAGGGGTTTATTGGAAGCGAGCTCTGCTCCGGCCAGGATCTAGCTTCTAGCATGAGGCTCTGGCAGTGGCTTGGCAGCAGCCAGGACATCGGATAATAGTCTCTCCTCCATACGTATGTTGCCCGACAATAACTCTCCTCGCACAAATGGAGTTATGGAGAGCTGCACTTGCTCCCTATTGCTACTGTGACAAGTTACATCTAGCAGCTTAAAGCATCACCACTGTATTCTCTCGCAGCTTTCTGGATGTCAGGAGTCTGAACTGAGTCCCACTGTGTGAAAATCCAGGTACCGGCAGGGCTGCCTTTCTTATAGGGAGACTCTTCGTCTTCCCTTTCCCAGCTGCTGGAGGCTGCCTGCGCTCCTTGGCTTGCTGCCTCCTTCCATCTTTGAGGCCGGCAAGGACATGGAACCTTTCTCTTGCTGCTCTCCCTTCAGTCCAGACTCTTCTGCCTCCGTCTCACCGTTTAAGGACCCTTGTGATTTCAACAGGCCTGCGGGGATAAGCCAGCATAATCTTAGCTAAGGTCGGTTGATTAGGCAAAGGGCAACCTTAACCCCCATCTGCCCGGTAACAGCACCTGCTCAGGGTCTCTGGGACATCTTTGAAGAGCACGGTTTGACCCATCACAGCAGCCTTGACTGATTTTTGTTTTCCGGGAGGATTTGGTTCATTCTTCTCGTATTTTTGAAATCTGTTCTATTACCATTTGTAAAAGACATAGCCCCTCATTCTGTTTCAGCTCAACTGCTGAATCTCAGAGCACCGGCACCTGGATTCGGGAAAGTGCCCCCTGTTTCCCCTTATAAATCCCCTCAAGGTAATGTAGCCGCTGGACATTGACATAGCCAGGGATTCTGAGATTGTAGGCAAGAAAAATAAAGAAACTTCACAGGGCACCAGTCCTCAGCTCACTCTCCTTACAATTTTCAGATAAACGCCTGAGGTCAGAAAGAGGAAAGGTAAAGCTTCTGCTGAATTTATCTTGTCGCATTTAAATTGCAAAATAGGACTAATGAGGACAGAGTGACCCTGAGGGCGCCCCAGAACATGCTCCGTTCCCAAGAACCTTCCAGCCCTGGGAGCCCAGCAACAGCTCTCCCTGGAAAAGGCGCCAAGTCCAGGGCCCGCGGGCATATCCGAGGCAGCCCTGGGAGAACACTGGTTACTTAAGTTGTTAAATACTTATTACTGAATGCAGCTCATTGTTCCACTCATGACTTTTGCTCACTTGTGATAGGAAACTCCCCATTCATAGAAACAGTTTTCATAGATTTCGAGGAAAAGCCGAGCTCCACCACTGTGCCCAGTACAAGTTGGACACAGGTAGGTGTCTGGTTCTGTTTTGTCCGTGAGTGTATTTTGTGTTAATGTAACTCCTGCACAGGCTTCACACCTCAGCTCTAAAACCACCCTCCACCTGAGACTTCCGAGTAAGAAAATCCTTAAGCGTTTTTTATGTGCTTCTTTTAAAAATGTCGCTCAGAGGATTTAGAATTCTATTACTTCCTTGCAGATTAACCTCCAACCTCCTTGACATTGTTGAGAACAGAAGACATCGCCTATCTGGCTTTGTGCTCCCCAAAGAATCACACAGTGGCCATCACAGGGTAGGTGCAAAAATACCTGTGGATTGATATGCAAGTACTGCATTTGGGAATAGACTTCCATATATTTTAATTTAAAAAAATCTCTGCTTTTTCTATTCTCCATACCCCTGATCCCTGAAAATATCAAATTTACCTCTAAGGCTGTTGTGTCATGATGTTGACATTAATAATACCAATGAACACATTTTATAAATAATTAATGTGCAAAGCTTCTTATTGAGATTAATATACAACTATTTTTGAATTTGTCCTAGGAACATATTAAAAAAGAAATAGACAATTACACTCTCATGGTGTTACCTATAATAATGAAAGGATAATATGCTAATTAGACTGGACGTCCTTCAGGATGAAGCGGGGCCAGAGGGAAGCCTGGGTTCCGGGTGCCAGAGGGAAGCTGGTGCTGACAGCTGGGGGAAGGAAGGCCTGCTCTTGCATGAATTTCATGCATCGGGCCTCTAGTTATGTTATAGTAGCCTTGGTTCTTAAAGTTGAGTAGACTTTCCATGTTAAGTACTTTTCAAACAGGACAGGTCCTCACCGTTTTATTGGAGGAAAGAGAAATACATGGAACAAAGGATTCAAGACCCTAACAACCCCTAGTTTCTAGTTGCTAGTAGCATTAAAATGAGTCTGAAAACAAATAAGCTCTTTTTCTTACAATTTCTCTAACCACTTAGTTCAAAAGGCTTTCTGGTCTAATCTCTCCACACTCATCGCACATCATTCAAATTCTGACTGGGTGCTCATCTTCCTAACACTCAGGTCTCATCACTGATCAGTACAATGAAACTACGCTTTCATCCCCATAAAAACACAACGTAACCACAGTCCTGCAGTGCAGAATGAAGGCTGTTCTAAATTACAACGAGGCACAAATAAAAAGAAGGAAACAAAACATTCGCTGAGGCTTGCTGACTATAAAAGCTTATGTCAAAAGCTACCATTATCAATCACAGCAACCATCCTGCAGTATCAAAGGGCAACTCTCAGGACCAGCGAGTACCAGAGTGGAGAGCCTTTCACACCCAATCAAAGGACACTGAGCCGCGTGATCTTAGAACTGAAAGGAAGTTCAAGTTACCAAGACTATCACCTAACTGTGGCTTATAAGAAACTCAACTCCGAAACTCTCCCACTTCTTGACTCCTTCAGCTGGGCCCTGCCTGGCATAATAAACATACTTCACTACCCTTCCCATTTGTCATCTATGGCTACACAACATTATTACAAGTTAGTGGCTTAAAAACAAGAATCATTTATTATCTCATAGACTTTCTGTTGCAGCGGTTCTCAACCTGTGGGTCGAGACCCCTTTGGCTGTCGAACGACCCTTCACAGGGGTCACCTAAGGCCATCCTGCATATCAGATATTTACATGACGATTCATAACAGTAGCAACATTACAGTTATGAAGTAGCAACGAAAATAATTTTATGGTTGGGTCACAACATGAGGAACTGTATTTAAAGGGCCAGAAGGTTGAGAACCACTGTCTTAGAGCAACTTTTTGGGTGGTTCTTATGAGACGGCAGTCAGGATGTCCGCCAGGGCTGAGGTCATCTGCAGGCTTCCTGGGTGGGACTCGGCTTCCCAGGAGGCCTGTCTATGTGGTTGAAAGTGGGTGTTGGCTTGGGAAGAAGGCATCGCTTCTTCACCACATGGACCTCTGCATCGGGCTCGTGATACAATATCTGGCTTCACTGGTAGTGAGTGACTCAAGGGCAAGGTGGAAACCACAGTTTCTTAGTCCCTAGTCTCAGACATCATGTATAATAATATCCATAAATTTTATTGGTGACAGAGATCAGCCCTACTCCTTGTGGGAAGGGACTACATCATGTCAAGAATACCAACAGGCGAGAATCAGTAGGGTGTTGTGAATCTGGCAACCACAATTCTAATCCTCTTTCCTGGTGTTTTGTGGACTTTCCTGTCTTACCTGATTTCTCCCAGCCATCACGTCCATTGAAACCTTCTCAAAGGATGGAGAATCCCCCCACCTCCAATTTTAGTCCAAACTCCAAAACTCTATTAGTTGCAAAGCTGATTAATGGATTGAAGTCCTTTTTGTTCTCCATCTGCTTCTAAATAATTCTTCCTCTGTGCTCTTTTAAAAAGAACAATGCTATCCTAGTTCTTGTCATCAACTAACACATCATCAGCCAACATGTCAGTACTCCCATCATTCATAAATTCCCCATCATCTGCAATGCAATCTTTTGCTCCATTATCAACTCATTTTAAGTATTTTTTATAGTTAGGTTTATAATCTTGTTAGCTCATTCTTTCCCCAAGTATTCCATCTACAACCATTCTTGAATATGATGAGTCCCTCAATCCACTGAGTCTTTTACTTTTTCCTCTCCAATCTCCCTTTTCTGACTTAGATACTATGGTCTGTTATATCTCTAAATTCTTACTAGCATCTCAATTTCTCTTGTTGTATTTTGTGTGTGTGTGTGTGTGTGTGTGTGTGTGTGTGTGATCTATCTGTTAAATCCACAGACCTCAATGATTTCTTCTGTTTGCACTGTTCTGAACACCAGAAAAACAACAACAAAAAAAACTTAAAAATACTCAAGGGATAGATGGAAAATACTGCAAATTAATTGAAAGAAAAACACGCAAACAAAAAAACCCCAGGACTTTCAAAATTTCTGAATAATTCCACTATGTCCCTCTAATTGATTTCCCCATTTATCCTAGCAATGGCTTCTTTTTAAAAATATGCTATATTATTTTAGGGTGGTTTCAGGTTTACAAAAAAAATTGTGCAGCAAATACAGGGGGCTTTCTATGTATTCCATCCCCTTCCTTTTCCCTCATACAATTTCTCCTATTATTAATATTTTATATTGGTGAGGATCATTTGCTACAATTGATGAACCAATATTAATACAGTACATTGCTATCAACTAAAATGCGTAGTTTACATTGTGGGAAGGTACTACATACAGTTGTATGGGTTTTGGCAAATCACAATAATAGTCTCATACACAATAGTTTCACGGTCCTAAAACTTTTCTGTGTTTCACCTATTCAGCCCTTTCCCCGCCCCTGGGCCCCAGGCAACCATCGATCTTTTCAGCATCTTTAGCGGCATCTTTTCCCGGAGTCACATCGTCGGAATTACATAGTATATAACCTTTCCACACTGTCTTCTTTGACTTAGGAAAGTGCATTAATATCACTCCATGTCATTTTGTCGCTTGATAGCTCATTTCTTTTTAATCACTGAATAATATTTCACTGTATAGCTGCGCTCGAGTTTATCAATCTTTCTACTGAAGGGCATTTTGTTTGCTTCTCGTCCTGGCAATGTGGAGAGAGGAGAATGCCCCTGGGAGGGTTCCGAGGAGGCCGGGTGTGAAAAGAAACCGAGGCAGAGAGACATCCCGAGGAGCCCAGGCGGGAAAGAACCGTGGTGACTGCCAGGGTTCAGCCTGGGCTCCTGTCCACGGGACCAGTTCCTCCCCATCCGCCCGCCTGGCTCGGCACAGACCCGCCTGCAGGCGGGCAGAGGCCCCCCAGGGACTAGCCTCTCTCTGCCGCCTCCCGGGCCTTCTCTGGCAGGACGGCCAGTACAGGTTTGCCTTCATGTTGCAAAACCCTGGCCAAGTTTTCAGAAAGAGAGCAGAATTCAACTGGTTTCCCGGGCAGTTTTCAGGGCCAAGGCTGCCTGGCTAGCTTCTCCTTGGTTTGAACAGAGCGACGGATCCATATGGGGCGCAACCTTTCTCAGCCGGGCGCCTTCCGCCTTCCGGGCCAGCCACCTGGATCGCAGTGCAAACCGTTCGACTTCCACAACTAACTTGAAAATGACAAGATCCATTGTTCAAAATCCATTAAGTGTAAGCGAATCGGTTGCTGTAGTTTTAAAGAAGTAAAACATCTGAGAACCAGATGTGTGTGTGTATACACACATATATATATACACACACACATATATATATCCCATGTTCAAAGGCTGTTAAATTGCGATGTTTACCCACATCTTCAGAAAAAAATCATTTCTATCGTGGTAAACAACCTGCTTCCTTATTTATAATGGTCTGGCCCTCTAGCAACTTCAGCGTGAAATTATAGCTAATTTGCCTACAAACGTCAGGTGGTCATAATAATCTGGCCACTCAGTGTGTGTGTGTTGTGTGTGTGTTCTAATCTTAAATACATTATTATAACTTTTGTGTTATTTTATTTGGAGATATATATATATGTGTATGTGTATATCTATCCATCTATCTATAGATAGATGGATAGATATACACATACACATATATATATATCTCCAAATAAAATAACACAAAAGTTATAATAATGTATTTAAGATTAGAAAAAAATAGAAACCCAATATTTTGAAATCAAGTGAAACTAGAGACTTGTACTATTTAAATAATGAAACAGAGTCATAGATTTTACACATTAAAAAGTACATGTTGGCAGACAGTAGGGATGCAGATCTGTGTCCTGGGAGAGAGCTGCGGTCTCACTGTGAGACAGGCCAGAACAGCTGCCCATTGCATGTCAGCCATCTCCAGGGCTCACTGACGGGAACAGCCGTCCCTGCGGCGCCGCCCCTGGTGTCCCCGGTGACAGTGGCTCTGAGCAGGGCAGGTGGACTAAGGGAATCCTCGCCTTGATCCCGAGGCAATCAGACGATAGCAGCCTAACGTATTGCTCCTTGGGGAGGTCAAGGAGGAAATGAACTGAGAATAAAACCAAATGAACCACATGGAAAACAGGCAAGTGGAGGCCAGCGGTGCCATGGCTGGGAGTCCTCATGGTGCCGGTCAGCATCCAGCCAGGAAGCGGACCAGCACTTCCCAGTCTCTGCTGCTCCAGGGAACAGCAGCCCCGCTGAATGGAAGCTACAGAGTCATTCACTGAGTCTGACCCTCTTCAAGGCAGAGAGCCCCACATGTTAAAGATGAACGATCTTTCCCCTTCTGCTTATGAGTTTATGACCTGCAGTGTCCACATACCTCTCAACCGATGGGTCACAGCCAAAGGCCATTTCTGAGAATCCCACCTCCCCGGCCACCAGAGGTTGCGTTGCCGGTCAGGGTCTGTCCTTGGCTTGTTCCATGAGCTTCCATGTAACTTACAGTCAGTAGTGCGCATCCTCTGATGGCACATAATGGTCTGGCTGGAATGGGAGGGCTGTTGTTTTTATTAGTGCTGCTTTTCACTGAGAAATCGAGTGTTATTTTTTTAGCAGCCACGATGTCCTCTGACATAGTCAGCAATGGCTTCCTGATCGATGGCTTTAAGTTATTTATTTATAAAGTTGTAGCTTGCAAGGGGTGGTCTTTCTTTAGAAAGTGCTACCTATGGAAGGTTTATGGACTTAGGAGAGGAGGTGCGGAAGGAAAGCAGCGCTGGGAAGAAACATATGGCATGAAGCAGCATCCCCAGGGACAAGTGAAAACGCAGAGGATGGAGGACGAATATGTAAGACAATATTATGAGCGATAAATACTCTGGTTAGACAAACACATGTAGTCCATCTGTACAGCGGAATACTATACGGCAATAAAAAGAATAAACTATTGATGAGCTAGGCCACTGAAATGTATCTCCGAGACAGTGTCCTATGTGACAGAGCTTGTCTGCAAAGGTGCATACGTCCTGTATGATTTCGTGGAGATCAGATCAGTGCTGGCAGGGACTAGGGACAGAGTCGGGCTGCGGAGGTGGGTCTCACAGTGACGGACTGGTCACACCGTGCTTGTGGCAGTAGGTAGGTGAGTCTGCACAGGTTTTACAATTCATAGAGCTGTCCACAAAGTCAAGTTTACCGTCTGTTAACAATACATTTCAATTTTAAAACTCTTCATAAAACAACCATTCTTCTTTCTTTTCATAAAAAAACTACTGGCCCAGTGCACGAAATTCATGCACATTAAAAGGGAATTAATTAGAGGAAATATTTTAATATTGCTATTTGCCCTTTCTCTATAATAGAAGTGTCAGAGATGAAAGAAAATTAGTTAAATGTATATAAAAATAATATATAAATTTATTAATAAATAAAAAATAACAGCATCATGTCCCCTGGCCGGTGCCGGGCAGGGACGCAGCCTCACGTCCCCGACCTCACAGCGCATGCAGCCCCACCCACCTGTGCCTGTCACTCATGCAGCCTCCTGCTGATCAGTCATGACCACTTGCATATTAGCCTTTTATTATATAGGATTATTGAATTTATTGCGGTGACATTGGTTAATAAAATTATATAGGTTGTGTACTCTCACATTAAGACTTCTGGGTAACAATCACCTGTTGTATGAATGATTTGGGATTATTGCTGTATAGTCTTCTATATTTTGGTATATTTTCTAAGATTTTAAAGAGAACATTTATCATTTAAAATTAGGATTAAACAGTAAATCTTTGGCAGACTCAGTTCTACTCTGTGTAACGCATTTCTTTAGCTTAGCCGTCGGTTCTGTGCTGGGGGCGGGAAGAACTAAGTGGAGTGAGGAGGGAGGTGGGATGGGGGGTGAACACAGAGTGAAGCCTGGTCGGAAGCTGGATGAGGGACCATGAGCCAGACTAAGCGATGTCACCAGGTGGAGTGATTCCTGGGGGCTCCTTCTACATGGGTCTCCTTGATTCTGTCTGCATGGGCCCCACTGAACATGACAGGCTTAACGTAATACCCTGGACCCCAACACTTGTCTCTAGCAATACTTTTCATATTTTTATGAAGCTGTGATGTTATGTTATCCAATTCAAACTTCTGTCTATAAATAGCCATTTTTTAAACTCCTTGAAAAAGCAGGCTCTAGGGACACAGTCCATCTACTTAAAATTATATCCTGTGAGACCGGAAACGACTTTGTTGTTCTACAAGCCAACATTGTATAGTGTGTTTTACCCACAATACAATGCAAACATTTCAAATGGATACACAAGTTTCCTAATCAATGCTCTTGCTGGTGGGAATTCTCTTAGACACTATGAAAATGAGGATGAATCATTAGGACCACTCCCTATTTTAATATTTTGCATGGTATTTAGGAATATCATTAATTCAAATGGAAATCCTTTACTCAAGAAAACAGAAAAAGTTTTTTTATGGACCAGCGTTTGGCCATAAACCCCTGCTGGCTCCAGCAGGAGATGTAATATGTTTGTTGAAAGTTCCCTGACAGTTGTGGTGTCTAAAAACAAGCTATCTCCGATTTCAGAGTCTTATGAGGACGACCCAACGAATCTTCTGCGCATTAAGGCACATAGCATGTCTGCAACGGCCTGGCTTCGGGAAGGCTCATTAATATGAATATCTCGGACCTGGCACAATCTAGGCAGCCTCACGGGAGAAGGCCGTGCTGCCCCCAGAGGAGGAAGATGAAAGAGGCGTGGTTATGAATTAAAATGAAAAGCCAGCAGGGAGACCACACGCAGACGGCATTCTTCTGTTTTCCTTCCAAGGATGCACCTATGAGAAACCTGCTGATGCTCAATAATTTCAGCCTCAGAGCTTCCCGAACCTTCCAAGGAGCACAGGTCTGCTGGCCAGGCAGGTGGGACAGTGAGCAGGTTCTTTCCACTGTGCCACTCACGTCGCTCTACAGTCTGATCTAGAAATGACAGTGAGCCCAGCTGAGTTTCAGGAATTAGGCGAACTTTTCATTATATCTGAAATACACCCTCCACCCCCACCCCCTGCGCACATGTGCACACACACACACAATTTTTTTTTTTAAAGTATCATCACATCTGCCACCAAAAGAGAAACTGGCAAATTTTGAATGTAAGTGACTGGATATTGAGAAAAAGAATACGGATCCTGCTGCTGTAAGAAAATTGCTATGATTTCTTTTCTTAGCCAGATGCTGTGAGAGAGGGAGAGGGAGGGAGAGAGGCGGGGGGGGGGGGGGGGGGAGA
>NW_005353539.1:448510-494198 GCF_000412655.1 Myotis brandtii | reverse complement strand
AGAGGGGGGGAGAGAGAGGGGAGAGGGGGGAGAGAGAGAGAGAGAGAGAGACCTATTTTTTTTTTTTACCCTTTATGTAATCTGAGGGCAGAGCTTAGCTGCTTCAATTTCCCACATGTGACCGAAGGTGGGAGTGAGTGATGAAGGACAGCAGAATCTCAATCTCAGAAGAATCTCAGGAAGCAGCAGGCCTGTGGGGCAGACATGACATTGGACTTGTCTGTCCAATACAGGTACGCGCACTGTGGTGGGAGCAGAGGGGAGGGTGTTTTATGGTGCTGGATACAGGCCTGATGTGCAAAAATATCCCCTCTGCCTCCCAACCTGTTACCCCGGATGATGGCTTAATTTAAAAGCATGTTAGAACTTTCCAATCCTGGTGTCTTGCTCCATCTTTCTATATTTCTCCCTAAAGCATCAGTCTTTCTTTCTTTCTTTCTTTCTTTCTTTCTTTCTTTCTTTCTTTCTTTCTCTCTCTCTCTCTCTCTCTCTCTCTCTCTCTCTCTTCTTCCTCCCTCCCTCCCTTCCTTTGTCCTTTCTCCCTCTCTCCCCTCCCTCTTTATCTCTCCTTTCTTCCTTCTCTTTCCCTTCTCCATCACTTTCTCTCTCTCCCTTTTTTGCTCAACTATCTAGCTCAGTGGTCAGCAAACTGCGGCTCACGAGCCACATGTGGCTCTTTGGCCCCTTGAGTGTGGCTCTTCCACAAAATACCGACTTCTGCACACGGGCCACAAAGTTTCAATCGCACTGTACATGCGTGCCCGAACGTGGTATTTTGTGGAAGAGCCACACTCAAGGGGCCAAAGAGCCGCATGTGGCTCGCGAGCCGCAGTTTGCTGACCACTGATCTAACTCATGGGTATTTTGCCAGAACATCTCTCTAAATCTAATTTACAACATTAGTAATAGTATCTAGTGAGTAAGTACCATTAATATTTCTCTTTTCAGCCTTTACCAGGAACCAGGTGTGGCCTATTAACAGTACAGAGACCCATAGCCTCCCAAGCAGCCAATGGGGGAGTGTGGAGGACAGTGTTAAATGTGGCCATGAGTCTCCATCAGGGAGATGGAACCACAGACAGGGCTGGGATGTCAGAGCGGTTCACAGAGCCTCAGAGTCTGAGGAGGACCACGCAGAGGTGTCTTCCAGAGCCCTTTCTGTACAGAGTAGACGACAGAAAGAAACAGAGAAAGAGAAAAGAGACACAAACTGGGTGGACGGTGGCTGTGCCCTGCCAGAGTGTCCCCAGCCTTCTAAGCTGCTGAAATGACCAGGACACCAGAATGTTGGCTTCAGTTTTGGAAAATGAAAAAGTCCAAAGTGAGAGACGCACAAGATATTTTTTCGTGTATAAGATGCCCCATATACAAGACACCCCCTACTTTTCCAACCTAAAATTAAGAAATCCATATTTTAAACATTTTGCTGGATTTCCTTTTAAGGCCTTTTTGGCATCTTAAGGAGCTGTTCTTCCTGTTTTCTCCACTGTCTGATCACACACTCAGTGGCAGGAGGTTCACATTGTCTCTGCAGCTCTTTCCATGCTCTTTTGCATAGCTGATTACATTCAGCTTGAATTTTGCAGAATACGACAATCTCTTATTGATATTTATCATTTTAGTACAGGCCCAGTGCACGAAATTCATGCATTGGGGGGGCCCTCAGTCCAGCCTGCACTCTCTCCAATCTGGGACCCCTCAGGGGATGTCCAACAGCTGGTTTAGACCTGATCCTGGGGGACATAGGGCCTAAACTGGCAGTTGGACATCCACCTCACAATCTGGGACTCCTGGCTCCTAACTGCCCCCCCCCCACTGGCCTGGTCACCCCTAACTGCCTCTGCCTGCTGGCCTGATCGCCCCTAACTGCCCCCCGCCCCCCGCCGCCAGCCTGATCACCCCTAACTGCCTCTGCCTGCTAGCCTGATCGCCCCTAACTGCCCCCAACCCCCGCCGGCCTGGTCGCCCCATGCAGCCTACTGTTCAGTAGTTTGGTTGTCTCTCACTAACCCCACTGCTGGCCTGGTCACCCCATGCAGCCTGCTATTCGGTCGTTACTGCGATGGAGTCCTGTACAATTTGCATATTCCTCTACTATTAGTGTAGATTTCTTGACATCTTTATGGGCTCAGAACACTGAGGTCCCTTTTGTATCTGCACACTCTCCACTTCCACCTCCAATTACGGCATCAGCTGACGTCCAGAACAATAAGGCCTGTGATTGGAGGAAGCCTATTTGACAAGGTGTGGGCAGCTACACACCTGTAGGCTCCCTCCTTGGCTGACTTCCATGTATGAGATGCCCCTCAATTTTCAGTCTAACGATTTTAGAAAAAAATAGCGTCATATACATGGAAAAATATGGTATCCTTTTACAGTTGAGAAAATAATGTTGTTGCCTCCCATGTCAGCTCAGTGCTGAAAGACAACTTAGTTCCCAGCAAACAGAGTGGCCTGCTCCACCCCGGGCACGTGGTGTGTGCTCTGGGCAGGACCCAGAGGTGAGCCACTCCAGGGGGTTATTGTGAAGGATTCACAAGTTCCCTTTCCAGAAGCTGTTCTTTCAGGACGAGGAGAATCATCCCAAATGGAACAGCAAACACCTGCTGTTCCTCTGGGAACACGTGGGTTTGAGATTGCGTTTTCCAGTTCAGGTGAAGGGAGGTCTGCTGACAATGCCTTGGCTGCAGCTGGATCTGTCTCTCAGAATTTTAGAAAAGGTTCTGTCCACGTGTGGAAATGTGCTACTTTGTGTGTCTTTGAAACCAATCATTTGTCAGGGGAATCTTCTGAATTGGAAAAAAAAAAAACCTCCTAGTAAACATAAGCATTCCTGAAAACGAAGAACAACATGTTTGTCAACGGAACAAGGGCCAAATTAACGTAAAAAAAGTGAATGACCTCCGAGGATTCCTAACTCAGGTCAGTTCACAGTCTACATTTGAACAAACTACAGCGATGGAGAGAGAGGGACAGGAATGAATGGGGGAGAGGAAGCCAGCAGGAAGAGAGCGGCGGTCTGTGTCAGTGCCTAAAGGAAGAAAAAGTGAAAACAAAATTCCCACAAAAGAAATCAGATGGACCTGCCAGTTCAATGTATGCTCACAATTTCAACTTGGCAGGGGATCATTCATCTCACACTTTTCAGGCAAAACAAAATGAGCAAGGGTTCTAAAAGGAAAGAAAGCAGCGATGTCTGAGCACCTGTGAACAGGGTGGCACTTCCATGACTTCTGTTCACTTTCTGAAAACACTCGCAAGTACATTCAGCATTTCACCAGCAAATGACATAGGTGCCCAGCCACCAGGCCTCCATCTAAAGGAGTGGTTCTCAACCTTGGCTGCACATGAGAATAACCTGGGAATCTTTTTAAAATCCTGATTTCTGGGCCTCATCCCCCAGAAATTCTGTTTCTTTGTTATGGGGTGAGGCCACAACATTAGTAACAAAGAAACAGAAATTCTGGAGGATGAGGCCCAGAAATCAGGATTTTAAAAAGATTCCCAGGTGATTCTAATGTGCAGCCAAGGTTGAGAACCACTCATCTAAAGGGACACCAAAATGTACTCATGCAAAGGAGACGGACCAAAGGAGATTGACAGAGATGGAGGAAGCCCCAAGCAGTGGCGTCCATCAAAACTTCTCTACGGGACCCCACGGGTGACCTCTAACACTTTCCAAAGACCTTTTCAAAAGACTCAACTAGACTTCTCTGTGCTATCAGGGTTGAAAAAGCAAAAATGCATATATTTAAAAAAGTTGCACACAGATGTCAAAGAATTTAATTGAGGGAAAATTTCAATGCTAATTAGCAAATCAATATGCTTAATAATACTTGTCAATAATGACCATTAAGCAGCATCCCCACGAAACGTTCCTACTGACATAGCTACACTGTCCTGTCTCGAAAGCACCAGAAATGAGTGAGGCGCATTCTGTTCCCGGATTTGGTTGGCCATCCCCAGAAGCTGCATGGCAATGATTCATTTTTAGCAAACAATTCCACTTCCTTCCGTTTTTAAAAATATTGTGTTTATACTGTCTGTGAGTGTATCTCACATCTACTGAGAGGTAGTTTCATTGTCCAGGACATGGGAGTGTCTCAGAGCGGAACAACGTTGTATGAAATGCCGCGTGTAGGGCGCCTGAGATCCTGCTTCCTGTTCCTCTGGAGGGACTTTTGAGTTTCTTGTTTGTACTGGCTTTCTGCTTCTGTTTTAAGATGCTCTTACCACCGTTTTCCAACTCATTATTTCATTAGTTAAGATATTTGCTCACGTGTCTATTCTTGCAATAAATAATTATTGCAACATATAATTACTGCCAGCTCAATATATGTCAAACCCAGTGTTTTATTAATAAATAAAATAATATTATTAGCATCAAACACATTGACATAAAGATGCAATTTCATTAAAATGTATGTTAAAATAAGGAAGTTGTCATATTCAATTTAGTTGGGGAGTTTAACTTAGAGCGATAATAAATTATGAATTCAGACGTGAATAGCACTGCTCATTCCCAAGCACTCTGTGACAATTAGCTCCTGGCCTCACAGAAAGAAAAGAGGCCGGTAAATAAAGAATTCCTTCTCTTAGATGCTCAGTAGATTTAGTTACAAAAAAGAGTGATTAACTGTCTTCATACAGGAAAAAGGACCTTCAGGTTAGTCTTAATGGATCAGCAATTATTTAGTAAGAGAGAAAAATGAAAAAAAAAGCTAATTCCAAAATAAAAGGAAAGTTAAAAATACAAAGTTACAGACAGAAAAGATGTGTTTGAATACCTGCAAGCACTGTGATACGCTGAAGAACAGTATTAGTGCAGAGATGTGGGAATAGTTCAGAACAGAGACATGGCAGATGGGTGGATCAGGTCAGTCTGTCATAACAAAATATCTCAGGCTGGAGGGTTTAAACTAAATTACTTTCTCATAGTTCTGGAGGCTGAAAGTCCAACTCCAAGGTTTTTTCTAAGGCCTCTTCTTTGAGCACATGCACGAGAGAAAAATGACTCTTTGATGCCTTTCTATAAGGACAGAATCCCATAAAATTAAGGCTCCTCCATTATGACATTGCTTAGCCTTAATTGCCTCCTTGTAGGCCTTATCTTCAAATACAGTTACATTGGGGATTAATGTTTCAGCATCTAAACTTTAGAGAACACTATTCAATCCATACATTTCACCCATGCACCCCCAAAGTTCATGTCCTTCCAGTATACAAGATACATCCCATCCCAAGAATCCCAAAAGCCTTAACTTGCCGCTTTTCAACTCTAAAATCCAGTCTCATCTACATGACACCTGAATCAGGTAGAGCTGAGGCTTCATGTCCACAGAGAACCAATGGGCTTGGGTTGAGTTTTGGGTTGAGTTTTGACAAAGGAAATGGAGAAAAGGAAACAGATAAGTGTTTTAGGTCTGAAGGAAGTAGAGTTAACAAGATTTAGGGACTGGCTGGATGTGAAGAATGAGAGGAAATGGAAGTCCATTAGATCACTCAGGTCTCCAGCTTAGATGAATGAGCGCATGGCGTTACCATTAATCAAACACGGTGGGAAGAGAATAATTGTGGGAAGATAATGGACTTGGTGAGAAAGCACACACAACTAACTGTTGCCTTGGCTTTTCCCTATAAATCTCCAAGCCTAATGCATAGCTAATAGAGTGCATCAATTTACTGCTTGCCTTTTGTCAGCCCCTTCTGACCCCAGTATTTCTAACCACAGGAAGCTTCCTTTATACGGTTCATGACAAACCACAGTCTGAGTCATTGGGACACTTGATGGCACTGTACTGTACGATCTTGTCCAGAAGGTAAGAATTTGGAATTACTCTGTTGCCCCAGGTCAGCCACATGCAAGGTGAGCTCCTGTAGCTCCTGCCATAAGCTGAGCTCCTGCCATGGCCTTGGCCCTGGGCTTCAGCTCTGGCTCCCCAGAGGTGCTTCTGTTCAGCTGGTCCCGAAGAAGGACTTCCCATGGCTGAGGAGCAGGAGTCGCAAAAGGACCCGCCCCTCCTTTTCAGGAGTTCACATGTGTCCCTCTCCCTTTGGCTATAGGCGGGGATTCTGTTTCCACCCAGGTGGCCATCCCCATTGACCCTCTCAAGCAAGCAGACACACACATACACTCATACACACACGCGCATACATGTACACACATACACAGAGACATGTACACATGCATGTATACACACATACGTGTACACACATGCACATACATGCACGTACACATTCATACACATATACAGACACGTACACACACTCACACACAGACACACGTACACACATACAAACACAGACACGTACACACATGCACGTACACACTCACGTACACATATACACAGAGACACATGCACACACATGTACACATATACACACATACACATATATACACACAGAAACGTACACACACACGCGTGTTGTTGTTGTTTGTTTGTTTACCGAGGTGTTGCTGACCTCAGAACCACCACCACGTAGGCTTCTTCTGTAAATCCTCTCCCAAGACAGAGCCCGTAGGCTGAGGACAACAGCACATATCAACACAGGTGTTCTTTTCCCGTTTTAACATTATCCCTCACACTGCTTTGGAGCACTCCCGGGGGGTGCTTTATGGTTGGATCAATGCCTCCAGGTAAAGGTCCTCTAAGTTTCTAAGTCCAAATTAGCCAAGGCCAAGGTTATATTGAGAAAATTTATGGTGATTTACTTAAATAATTACTTTAAAGTAACTTTTGTTTTGAAGCTGTGAGGGTCCTAAATTTGGACCTAATTGACATATTCCTGTTTTGCTGTTTTCTGAGCTATAAAAAAAAAACACATTAAAATTACTAAAATATGCCAAGTTAACAGACTATATGTGAAAATAAATCTCCATATAGATAATTTAAAATATTATAGTAATAAAAATAGTTAAGTATTTGTTTTTTAATGTTCTTTTACACACATGTAACAAATATATTCTTTAATTTACTCTATTGGAGTGAATAATTTGATAGTCTATTACAAAATAAATATACTAAGTTAAATATTTAAAAAACAAATAGAAGTGAATGTAATATTTTGGTTGGTACACAGAGCAATTGTTGCATTTGCATTGAGTCCTCTGACAAAATTGGTGATGGCACTTAAAGGGAAAGCGTTACTGGGAGTGGCATTATCTCATTTCAAGTTATTGCTTTAGCAATTAAAATTTAATAGTTATTTTGCTCTTTTGGACTCAGGGAGGTATAAAATAGGAATATTAATGAGTATTAGTGATTTAACCTCTAAAAAAATTCCTTTAGGGTTGAAAATAATACCTGCATTATCAGCGGTAGGTACTTTCAATGCTGGTTTTAGAAGAAAGCACTTTCATGGCATATAATTTTATTACACATTTTTGTGATTTGGTTGAATATTTTGCCTAACAATTTTATGTGTACATTATATTGTCTAATAAGAATGAATGTGTTTAATTATTGCCATAAAATGTTAGTTCAATACAAAGTCCAGTAATACCAATTCTATTAATAAAAAGGGAGGAAAATGTAGAAATACAAAGGCTAAACTAATCATAGAATACTGATAACAACACTGACAAATGCCTTATGAACTGTAGAAATTAGAATTTTATGTTTATTCACTTTGTTTTCAAAGAAACTTAGTGTTGTGGTAAATATCTTTAAGAACATATTAGTTTTAAAATACTTTGTTCATAAAGAACTTACAAGGGTCATTCCTGGCCACACATGTCTTTTCAGAGAAAGCAAAAACAGAAGAAAAATTGCTGAAAAGGTAACTGTTACAAGGAAGTATTTTTAAGTTTAACATTGATCTTTTGTTTGATTGATGACATTTACTGTAGTCAGTAATACCATGTAGAGGTTTCCGGAGGCAGGGCATGCATCCCCCTTCTGGTAACAGCATCCAGATCTCCCTCTGAGAAAGCACCTCCTCATTCTACATGGGCCTGGGTTGACTCCTCGTCTAGGGCCAGCTCTCTCCTGCTGCATTAAATCTTGAGAAAAGTGAAATATGGTACCAAAAATATCTGGACAATTTGATTTTAACTAGACTGTGTATTAGGGCTCTCCTGGCTTCTGTTCTCTGCAGACATGGGTTGGATTTTATCAACTACCCACTTCCTTTCAATAAAGTGTTCTCTGAAGTTAACCAGAATTGAATTCTGCTGCATTTAATCAAGTAATCATAAATAATACCCAGATGCACACAGTCACTCCTCTGAAACGCTTGAGAGCAGACCCAGGCACCGAGAAATAATTTAAATAGAGTAAAATTAGGCTCCTCCCCTCCCAAAGGGAGGTAGGCACACAGTGATGAAAGTACCTTCAGGAACTGGAATTCTTGGAGATTAGAACCAGAAGTCTGGTCTCTACTCAGATCCTTGCTACCCCTGTGACCTTGAATGTCATTTAACCACATTCCTCATTTTCACCTTCAGGGGGATAACAAAGGCAGGTCATTTACTATGACATTTTGCATTCCCTGTGCCTTATGGTTCCAACGTACAATTTTTGCTCAATAAAGATTTGTAAAATAATTAGAAGTATATTCTACCTGCCACATACGTAAGAGAACTGTGGCCATTTGCCATGCCCTTGTCTGCCCAGTCTCTGAACCTCCCAATCATATGTACCCTCTTCAACCCTGAATCAGTCAGGATTGGGGGATGCAGAGAGTCAGGGAACAGGAAAAAAAATGTTCCCTTCAGGCAGCAGTATTGCAGGAAAAATAAAGTTTCAGGAGGACACTGGCAGTGATGCTAGTCGTGATGTGGACGTTCCACTGGTAACAAACTTCCTGAGCTTATGGCTGTGGGCGCCGCCATCTTTGAGGGTATAGCAGTCAATTAGCATATTCCCTCTTTATTAGATAGGATTTTGTGCTTGGTTATGAAAGTTCTTTAAGTTTGGGATCTTTCTTACAGTTGTATGTTTTCTAAGAAGACTTAATAGACTTGATTTAAGTGCTTGTATTTTGCTCTACTCTGTCAGATTTATAAAAAATCACACATCCCTCAAAAATATGTGACAAAGCAGATTATTTAATTAACATAAAAAAATAACTCATCACCTCTGAGTCAGGTGAGCTCAGAGGATAAAAAACAAATAGTCTCCTTCATATTTTCTCTCTTACTTAATCCTTAAACCTACATTCAAGGAGGAGCTCACTAAAACCAGGTCAATAAATGTCACCGGTTGCTGTAATGATTGTAGGACACTCAACTGAAGGGCATCTAAGTCTCATTTGCATCACTGTTGTCTCCTGAATCACTTAGTGTCAAATTTTTTTACTATGACATATGTATTTTATTTCAAATATTTACAGTTGCATACCATTAATAAAAACCTAACTTTAAAAATTATATAAAAACTTGGCTTTAACATTCAAAGTCATCAATGTTCAATGATTAACCTGAACCCCTGCCCAATGATGGCAAAGCCAAGCCCTTAGATCTTGAGGGTCTTAGTTCTGTTCTTTGTTTTGTAATAATTTCCTGCACTTTCTGAAATGACTTTTCATCTTCTTCTCAATATTATCATAATAATAAAAGACCAAGAGGCGTCATGACCAAAATGACCAAATGACTGGTCTCCATGAGGTGGCATTGACCACCTCAGCCCGGGTTCGGTGGGTGGTGGCAGTGGCCAGAGCGAAGCAGCCCAGGTCCCGGCAGCAGCAGGAGCAAAGCAGCCTGGGTCCTGGTGGGTGGTGGTGGCAGCCGGAGTGAAGCAGCCTGCGTCCTGGATGCCGGAGGGAAGTTGGTGCTGGCAGCCGGGGGGGAAGGAAGGCCTATTCTTGCATGAATCTTCGTGCATCAAGCCTCTAGTATTTTTATAATGTAAAAAAAAAAAAAGAGAGAGAGAGAGCTGAGCCAAGTAACTCACTAAAGCAACTAATTTTGACTGGAACCAAAAACAATGGGGCTGGTCTGTAAATATATAAAAAAAAAAAAAGAAACAAAAACAAAACTGAATCACAACAGAGCTAGAAAATATGAGTAATGAACAGATGAATGATATTATGCCAAAGGGAAATCACAAAGTGATAATTGCAAGGACCTACAGAAAAATTCAATGTGACAGGTGATAATCGTGTGTCCTTGGGGATGCAAAGCAAGACAATGAGAATGGAAAGACTTGTACTGAAACAGCTGAAGAGAAAGCGTATTTAAGGAGCTATTTAGAAGTTAGACTATTCCTCCAGAAAGTGTTTATGTATTTTATTCAACATTGGGTATTGCTAAGACAGAAATGGAAATTGGAAGGTATCGCCAACAATCAGCAGAGATCACCTATGAAGAATGTGAAACCGAGAGAGGTGACCTCGCTTCACCAAGGTGAAGCTTCTTAGTAAAACAATTACCCACAGAGCTGGCCTTGCAGTAGCTGAAGCATTTTGGAGCATATTTTAGTTTCAGTGGGGAGTTAGGTAATATTCAAAGGCTTTAGATCTATGTATAATAGCACACACTTTGTTGAATGGCAGAATTATTCAAGGTTACACAAATGCAGGTAAGATTAACAACTGTGAGGCGGTTTCTGGTCTTAAATTTCTTATATTCTGTTTATTCTCCAATGATATCTTAACTGTTTCCTCTACTCATTATATGCAGAAGAGGCCTTAATTAGCAGTCCCTTCGCCTCAGAAGGACCATTATTTTCCTAATGCTACTCGCCCAGGGCTGTTTAAATGTAATCCTGCCCTACAGAAAGGAAGTATCACACAGGCAGAGACTTAGATAACCTGAGCTACAAACAAAACATGCTTCTTCCAACAGCAATGCCGAAAAAAACCCCGTGAAAAGCGTACCAGAAAAAAAGAAAAAAGAGCCCCAAGGAACAGGCTAATGGATGGAGAAGATTTCACATTTTTAAATGAAGTTTGCTTAAAGAGGAAATTATCGTAAATGTAGAAAGCGATACTTGTAAAAATAATGATACTATTTGAAGTAACATTTCTTTCAAGTAAAGATAAAACCACATCAGGAACAACTCCTAGAGGGTATGAGTAGAATCACTAAGAGGATTTACACTAAAGGTCAATATTCAATTAATGTAATTGCGGAGATACTGACAGGGGGCCTGATTTATGGGCATTTGTGGGACTAAAATGCCCTGTTTTTAGAAACCAAAGCAGTTTTCATAGTTGACGCCATATGTTAAATCCTCGTCTATCCCGACTGACTAGGATGAGAGTGCCTGCGTGATCAGGAAGGCCCGGCCCCCCGTGCAATGTGTAATGGACTGTGCCCGCTGCCATAGAGCGTCTTTAGCTCCAGGTGTTTTATACTCGGTCTAGTGTGCATTTTAGATGCCACCTAAGTGTGGCTAGGGCTTCAGTAATAACTGACGGATTTGAGCTGTTAGGAGGTAAACCAATCGATAGGTCAATAGTGGGATATGATTGTTGAAACAGCACCAACAGCTCTCTTGAGTCTACTCAACATGTAGTGAATCTTTAAAAGCATAAAAATAAGAGTTCTTATGTCTTCCCAAATGCGTCTTATTGGCTACAACTTCGAACTTCTTAGAGTGCACCGTGGTTCTCCTAGGTTCTCAATGTTTAAGAATAGGTTTGCCTCATTGAGGCAAAAAAACAGACCAGTGGCTGTGTTGGTGGTGGGTGTTGGGTGGCTGGTTGAAAAGGAGGTGAAGGGATTAAGCAAAAAATATATATAAACACATAGACATAGACAACATTATGGCGATGGCCAGAGGGAAAAGGGAAGGGTGGGTGGGAGAGGCAAAGGGGGTAAATGGTGGTGAAAGGAGACGGTACTCTGGGCAATGGGGACGCAGAACAGTGTGTAGATGAAGCTTTGTTGCGTGTACACTTGAAACCTGTACTGTTTTGATACCGAATTTTTGGACTGGAATCTGGATTCTTTGTCCGCCAGAATCAAAGAATGAGTCCGTGGACAGAAAGTGGTATAGCAAAGATGGAGATTTATTGAAGAACAAGTACAGACTCCCACATAGGGAGAGGGAAGAGTCCCACAGAATGAACTCCCATGTAGGGAGGGGGGAAGGGTCCCACTGAATCCCTTTTCTCTAAGGCTTATAAAGGCTGCAGTTCCTGTGTCTTGATATCCCCTCTGATTGGTCAATATTCCCCTTCAAATTGGTCACTATAGCAACCCCTGAGCTCCGATTCCTGAGGCCCTCCTCCCTCATGGTCCTTCCATTCCTCTGGGCTTTCTTCTTTTCCATCTGAATGAAGGGCTTCCTTCTCTTTATTTTGTAAATATAGACCTTTCTTGGCTACTTCCAGTTCCCTTGTCCTATGGAAATATACCTGTTGCTGCTCCCTTGTCTTATGGAGATGTAACTGCACCTGGCTTCCTTGTGTTACGGAAATGTACCTCCTCCCAGTCTGCAGCCCCACGCTTTCCCATGGACCCCAATTCTAAGAAACCCCTAAGCCTGCCTATGTTCCCCCAAAATTCCTGCTTCAGTTTTATTAACCACTGTCACCCCAATAAACTCAATAAAGGAAGAATGTCCGATGTGACAGGCTTCTCCAGAGCGCACTGAGCCTTGACCCTAGAGACAGTGCTTTGTGGAGGTAGGATAATTAGACCGCCCGGGACCAACTTTGTTTTTATTGAGTTTTTTGAAATAAACACATGCCTACATATATACAAATATACATACATAAACTATGTATTTTTTAATATCTCTTTTTATGAGTACAGGTGTCAGAAATAGATGATCAGGATCCTGTTGCGGAGATGAGGAGAGGAGCTAAGAAGCATACTTTTAGCCTTTGGAGAGAGAAAACGTTAAGTATATTTGTGTCCTGTGATAATGCAAAGTTAAGGTAAGAGACTCAGGAAGTGTAAACCAAAGTTCTATAGCGGGGCTTTTAAAACACATTTAGTTGTGAAACAGTTTACTCAAGCAATTTAGCGGCATCATATTTAAAGCAGATAAAACTGAGCTGCTCCAATGAACGGGGCTCTGTATATCCCAGAGCCCCACTCACTAGCTGACAGTTTGCAATCATTGTGTTTAAAATAATCACAAACGTTGAACCTCTATGGCTCCTGCTTTCAAAAACAAGAGTGGAATCAAGTCCTCAAAACCAGATCTCCAAGTCTGATTCGTCAGTTTATTCTGTTGTATTGAGTACAGAATCTGGCAAAATTAGACAAATCTGGTTTTTAGCTGTGGCCAAATAAGGAAATCTATATCGCTTATAAAACTGCCTTGTCCACTCACCAATGTCATGGGCACCTAAGGTCGCAAATCCTCCCGATCTAGCCCCCATTTCTAAGAATTTTCCAATATAATTAGGATGCATCTTCCCCCATTTTTTTTACCCTCAAAGAGGTTGCAATAAGAGGAGTGAGAATTATATAAATAACTGACAAAACAAGCAAAGCCAGGTGCATAGTAGGTACAGGTATAAGAATGTTGCTCTCTATATCGCTTATAAAACTGCCTTGTCCACTCACCAATGTCATGGGCACCTAAGGTCGCAAATCCTCCCGATCTAGCCCCCATTTCTAAGAATTTTCCAATATAATTAGGATGCATCTTCCCCCCATTTTTTTTTTACCCTCAAGGAGGTTGCAATAACAGGAGTGAGAATTATATAAATAACTGACAAATCAAGCAAAGCCAGGTGCATAGTAGGTGTAGGTATAAGAACGTTGCTTTGGGCCACAGCAGGAGAAACAATTGTCGTGATGAAGTCAATAGCATTGCCTTGGGGGCCAGTGGAACCAAGGGCGAAACTGTACGTCTTAAACCTCCACAAACTCCGGTGGCCTCGCCTGTGAAATGAGATCATGTTTTCCTGCTGATGTGACCGCGGCAGAGATGAAATGCAGTGATGCTCCTCCGTGCTTAGTCCACGGTGGCTGTTGATTAAGATGGTTGAGGCCATGGAAGAGGAGATAACAAGCTTTGAGGTTGCTGACTATGAGATGTAATGGAAAGTGCATACGGAACTACGAAGAAGACATACTTGCACACATTTCGGGTAAACATAGGCATGTTTTCTATTCTGATTCATGCTCCCACAGCCAGTCTTTGTCCATCCATGCCTAAGATGTTGAGTGCAGTGGTGGGAGGGCGATTAGTAAAATCAAGCATGTCTAGAGACATGGAAATTCTAATTCCAATTTGTTTCGCTCCCTGCTCTACGGTTTTCTTATTGGCGGCCTATTTCTTTTTCTTGGCCATGCATATTTAATTAATACCCTTTTACAGCCAAATTCATTTTATTTCTCCCTGGCCTGCAGTTTTTCTTGGTCTACTGGCATTGCTCTTGCATACGCAGATTTGAACAAATAGTATTAGTTTAATTTAGCTTATAATTATTAAATGATATTTATATGGTAGGCACTGTGGATGAATCCAGGGATACAAGTATAAAATAAGATATAATTTTTGTCATCGACATATTAATGAATGGACTTTTGATTTTTGTAAGATAGTCCTTCACTTTTTCTGCCACATCAATTCTATAATAACTTACTCTTCCTTTCACTACTGATTTCTACGAATACACATTCAACTCCAGCTCAGTATGCATTGGGTGGAGAGTCCTCACTTGGGCTTTGTTGCGGGAACAGCAGGACATCAGTGACATAGCCTGTTGGGTTGGATGGAGACTCAGGTGCTGGAGGTGGCTGCTACCTGGGAAATTGTCTTGCTAGTGGAGCTGGTCTGCAGAAATCATCAGAAAGCCCAACGATGGGGTTAAAATGGTCTTTGCTGGACTAGGGGGCAACCTGGTCCCAGCCCACAGGTGAGTGACACTCAAATGTCTTTACCGGAGGAGAAATCCCACTGGAAGCCAGGCCCATTGCTAGCCCCTCTGTTCCAGCTCGCACAAATCCCTTACTTCCTTTACACGGTTAGGAGGTCTTCTGTACGTTGAGGGGCTTAATCGCTTCTCTATATAATACAAATTCAGAAGAACTCATCGATAACCCATGGGCCTACCATCCATGCCATCTGTTTAGTGTCTCTGGAGGCCCTCCTATCACCGCCTGATAGCTCTGCAGGCCTTGGCAGTGCTGGGGACAGAAGGAGACAAAAGGAACAAGGTCAAGAGTGTTTTAACAGCAGAAAGAAATTCACCAACCCAACAGCATCGTGGAGATGAGGCCTGAAAGCAGGCTGGGGCACGATTAACTCAAGGAGCTTGGGCAGGGAGCGCGTGATGATGGAAGCACAGCCAGAAGAAAGAGCCAAAGATGAGTCAACTTCAGCCTCAGGATGACAAGTCCTTGCCCACTGTCACCCCCTGTCCTGACATCTTTTATTCTACTTACATTTAATAAAAGAGATCTGTTTCATATGTAATGCTTTTCCAGAAAAGTGGGCATCTTAGAAACTACTTCTAAATGTTGTAAAAATTGAGGTTAACAAATTAAAAGAGTTTAAGTCAAAGTATCCAATTTACTGCTCCTTGAAAATTGAGAAACTGAGTTTAGATACATCTCATTCAGGATTAAGTTTTAAAAGAACTTCTTTGAATTACAACAAAGAATAAAAAAAGAATACATGTTCGAGCCCACCCAGGGACACACACACACACACAAAAATACATGACTCGCCCAAAGCTTTGAGTGATCAAATCTGTGGAACATGTTTGCTTGCATGTCTTCCACCAACGACACTGCAGATATAAGTGTCTCCTGAAACCTGATTGCCCCTTAAAATCCGGGCACATTCATGCTTCTCCTCAGCTCCCTCAAATCCCTTCAGTCAGACAAGACTATTTCCTCCTCCCTATACTAGTAATCCTAGGAGTGTTTGTTCAACTGTTTCACGTGTGGAAGGGAGATAGAAGGGTAGACTTGGGCATCTGACGGCATTATTCAAATTCTAGCTCTAACACTGCCTAGCTCGGTGGCCAGGGGGAGATGATGTAATTGCCTCAAGCGCCACATCTCCATCACCTGAAAATGGGCCTAGTGATGCCTCATGTATCGCCCAGGCTGATACGCGGGCATATCCGCTGTTAACACATTGACTGGCTCTGCCAGTGGGGCCCTGCCACTCTGCTTGCCCAGGGCCCTCTTTAGTCGCTACCTGGGCCACTAAAGGATTCACAGCTGGGCCTTTTAACCTTCGGACCAGAGGTGCCTTTGCCTTTTTAACTGTGAGCTATTTTAAACATCACCCCTTCCTCCTTCCAACACTGAAAGAGCTACTTCTTCCATAGAACAAAGCACATTGTGTGGCTATAGGGGGATACTTTTGGTGTCGAAACAAACTATGATTTGTGATTTAGGATTGGTTTCTAAGTTGGTCCACTTTCCCCTTTCTGTTGTGACTTGCTTTAGTGACGTATTATGCTTCATCGTCTCAGTGAGTAACACGGTGTGTTGCAGAGCACAGACGCCGTAAGTGAATACTAAATTAATAAAGGAAAACTAGCCACTTCTCTTGTTGTATCTGGCTCTTGCTGTTCTGTGAATGGATTACCTTTTTTGATTGACTATTTTCATCATATGAGAGACTTAGGGCCCTGCAATGATGGCCTCAGTATCATTAGTGGAAGAATATGGTCTTATATATGGTAGAATCCCTGTGAGAAACCACATGTACAATTGCAGCTGTCTTGAATAGGCTGTAACAAGTAATACGGTTGTTTAATTTTGCTTTGAGTTGTGTAAAATACAGACTTTTATAGCAAACTGATCTATCTTCAGATGGGCCCTCGGAGACTGCGGTTGGCTTGATAACATCAAGATATGTCAGGCTGTGGGCTCAGTCTTGCATCAACTCCAGCAGCCAGACGTAATACGACTACTAGCCCAGAGCCCACAAACCAGAGACGGAAATACCAACCACACTGCCAACATCGGATATACAAAGTAATGTATAATTAGCAAGCGATTTGGATAATTACTTCCCATGACTGAAATATGCTCTCTAGCAAATCTATCTTGGAAGCCAACATTCAGGAAGTTGTTGAAGAACCATGGACAGCGCTCTGAAAAAGGACACAGGGCGTCACTTTTCAGTGGCAACAATCACAGGGGCCACTGGTAGGAAATCAAAGTTGTCACTATAAAGTTTTCTTCTAATCTCTTGTGGGCTGACGCGTCATCGAATCCTGCCCATCGCTGCTTGCTGGGTTTCAGAAGACAGCGTGAAAGAGGAGTACTGCTCACACTACACGGCATGATTGCTGCCACTATCAACGGAACCATCCCTTCAATCCAATGCTGAAGCTAAAGGATCGTTGTCACCTGGACCCCTGCTCTTTGTGCCTCCTATGCTTTCTGTCTTTAATCATCACTCTCTGTGAATGTTCCTCATGTACCAGCTCACTTACGTGTCCCCACTTCTTCTTTTACGGATAGAGAATGTTTATCGCCATTTGTGAAAGGACCCATCTCTCCTATTTAGTTTCCTTTTACTGATTTCTGGTCCAAGTTTAATGACTGAAGTATTTATTACTGTACTGCTCTCTTCCAACTTCCCCAGCTAGAAACCAGAATTGAGCCTATATTTTATTGAAAAATTTCATGCTAGAATTATGCATGTCATTCACTGAAGCACAATAACTATAATTATTCTGTAGTTAGAGAATTTTAGCTGCAAAAAGGTATGTCTTTGCTTTTAGATGTTATTGTTTTTTATTGTTTCCTTAATAGAAATTGTGAAAGTTTTTATTTATGATAGAGAAGAAATTCTTTTTGATAAACACATTACTGTTTTTTATTTGACCATTTTGAAAATCAAACACTATCTCAGCCAGGTGGTCAAGGCCAACATCAACACTGATAAGTCATGTTGGTAGCATGTACCTCTGACACAGTGTGATGTGAATGGTACTTTACCTCTGCAGTCTTCTTCCACAAAACCCATAACCACAGTGTAATCATAAAATAAGTGTCAGATGCATCCTAGTTGAGTGAATTCTACAAAAGATCTGACAAGCACTCCTCAAAAATATTATGATCATCAATAACAGTGAAAATCTGAAGTGTCAGAGTCTAGAGGTGCTTCAAGAGATATGAGACTACATGGAAAGTGGAAACTGGAGGAGATGGTGGAACAGAAAAAGGACATAAAGCAGGTAAAAACTGAGAAAACCTAAAGGGGGCATAGACAATGACCATAGTAGTGTGACATATTAATACTAGGAGGAACTGGGTGTGGCCTGTATGAGAACTGTCTGTACTATCTTAAAAAATGTTCTGCAAATATAAAATTAATATAAAATAAAAAGTGTATTAAATTATTGAAAACAAAGGGATGATGAATATGAGATTTAAGATCATCAGTTTCTCAGATGGGTGGTAGAGAGATAAAACAATGCAATCATTATAAAGACACTGGCTTTTGTAATTGATGAATGAATGAATGTTTTATGGATGAATGAATGTTATTGAAAATAACCAGCCATATTAAAATGGTATTGAAAAATAAATTATGATGTATCTGTGTAGCCAAATACCACATAATCTTCAGAAATGATTCTTTTTAACAAAAACTATATCCCTTGAATGAAAACATGTAATTAAATTTTGTTAGGTATCCTGTGACAACTTTTCAGAGGTACAATATCAAGATCTTCACCTAATTCATTGCTAACAAGTAAAGTATGGAACTTATGACAGCAATATGTAGAAACACTGATTAGTATCTGTTTGGCAGAGCCCAGCTCACAATCATGTACCTTAGCTGAAAATAGTCTTTTTCTTTAAATATTTGTATTGACTTTAAAGAGAGGAAAGGAAAGGGAGAGAGAGATAGAAACATCAATGATGAGAGAGAATCATTGATCAGCTGCCTCCTGCATGCCCCCTACTGGAGATCGAGCCCACAACCATGTGCCCTAACCTGGAATTGAACCATGACCTCCAGGTTCATAGGTTGACATTCAACCATGGAGTCATGCCTGCTGGGCTGCAAACAGTCTTTTGAAAACCTGGTTCCTGAGTTCTGCTAGGGAGGAGGCAGGAGTCACACTGTGAGGAAACTCTGCAAACAGGGGGATGGGTCCCCAAAGGGTCATCAGCAATGGAGAGAGGATCTGCTGCAGAGGCTGGAGAAGGAATCCAGGGGAGGAGAGGTGACGGCTTCCTTAGGGAGGTGGGGTTGCCATGGAGAAGAGCAGCATGAACATGTAACAAAGGAAAGGAGGCTGGGTATTTCAGGGGATATAGGAGGAATCCTCCATAGAGAGGCCAGAGACCCTTAAAGAAAAGGTCACTTTTCTGGTGTCCCTCTGTGTGCATGGGGGTGCCATTCAGAGGAAATGAAGGTGGGGAGGGGGGCGCATTGTGCTTCAGCTTTGCTTCATCTTGTTATGTGTTGTGGGGCTATGGTGAAGGCCGGGCTCCACTTGGGGCCATGATAATACAATGAGAAGAGCAGCATGAACATGTAACAAAGGAAAGGAGGGATATTTCAGGGGACGTAGGAGGAATCCTCCATAGAGAGGCCAGAGACCCCTAACGAAAAGGTCACTTTCCTGGTGTGCCTCTGTGTGCATGGGGGTGCCATTCAGAGGGAATGAAGGTGGGGAGGGGGTGCATTGTGCTTCGATTTGCTTTATCTTGTTGCTATGTGTTGTGGGGCTATGGCGAAGGCCGGGCTCCACTTGGGGCCATGATAATACAACTGAGTTATGGAACCTGTATTCTAGTTCAAGATCTGTCTCTAAGTGTCACCTTGACATTGGATCAGTAGCAACTTTTTATTTTAAACTACCTACAGGTTTTTGTCTTCTCAGCAAACCCTCTAGACTGCCCTTCAGAGATGTAGTTGGTTTTGTTCATGCCTGGATCTCTAGGTCTGGATGCCCAGTACATTGTAGACTCACAAAAAATTCCTGATGAAGACATAATTTTCTACCCACCTCCTGCCACACATTCCAGGCTAGACAGCATCTGAACTCAAACCTTCCAAAGACGTTCCCTTGAACCCATCTTTTACTGTCAGTACAAAAACACAGGTATTTTATTCATCTCCATCAGGCCCCCTGGAAAGGCTGTCTTTCACCACCATAGAGATTTTGTAGACTAGTGGTTTCTAGAAACCTAAAGCAAAACAGGAGTTTAGCTCAGGTTTAATTTTATCAACACAAAAATCCAATTTAGTTAGGGTTTGGCATGCATTCCTGTGCACAGAGAGAAGCGGGGGGTGGGAGACCAAAGGCTGTGATTGATGAATGTGAGTGCTGGTTGGTGCCCTGTCTTCCATTTGGCAAGACCAGCCATGCAAATCAAACGTAGGGGTAGTTATACGGTCTGCACATGTGCATTCAATGATGAGCTCCAATCACATGATCCTCCTTGGCTAACATAGACATCCCTGGGTCCCCTCTCACCTTTAGTCTACATTTAATTTGGTTTTCTCTTAGGCCAGCCCGAATCACCATCTCCACCACTAATCAGAACAGGCTGCTGCATAATGGTTTTAATCTCAGGACTGCCGGAGAGGATCTCAGGCTAAATCTTTCCTTTGTTACAAAAAAGAAAAAGAAATTTTTTTAAAGAGGACAGAGCCTTGTGTTTTCTCGGGCAGTGCTATAAATAATCATATGGGATGGGGGCGCCCGGGGAGAGGTCCATGGGGGGAAAAGGAGGCTCATGTAATGCCTTAAACAGTGAAGAAGAATAAAAAAGTCATATGAATGCAAAGTCTGCGGGAACCTTGAGAAGGCTTTTCTACACAATCAAAGGGAAAGGGCAGTGGGGAAGGCCCGGCTTCTTCAGGAGGAAAGAAAAACCTTCGGCCTGGGGGCTGCCCGTGCTCCCCACGGAGTGCTCATTGCTGAGCGGGGCCTCGAGCGAGCTGAGGACAAGCAGGGTGAACAAGGTCAGGCTGCCCTCTGCCAACGGTGGAAAAAGACCAAAATGTGCTGCTAATTCAAGTCCGGGATCAGTTCCCTCCCTGCCCTTCTCCTTGTCATTTTCAACCTTTGATTTGTTGTTTCTTTCCTGGGTGCTGAGAGGCAACAACATGATCCTCTCCTCCCAGGCTTTCCATTCCGCTCTAAAAATAGCCCAGCCTTAATTAAATTGCAAATGCAATCATCAGGGCTTGATCAATAAAAGGGACACGTTGGCATTAAGGAAAGTCCCTTTAAACCTTGAATAGAGCCGAACCAGCGTGGCTCGGTGGTTGAACGTGGACCTATGAACCAGGAGGTCACAGTTCATTCCTGGTCAGGGCACAGGCCTGGCTTGTGGGCTTGGTCCCCAGTGGGGGGCATGCAGGAGGCAGCCGATCCATGATTCTCTCTCATCATTGATGTTTCTATCTCTCTCTCCCTCTCCCTTCCTCTCTGAAACCAATAAAAATATATTTTTAAAAAAACTAAAACCTTGAGCAGAGCCGGGGAAACTCACCTTGCCAATCACTCTGAAGCCTGGGCACCCGTGTGCCTGTGCGCGGGAGGCGTGCAGAGACCTCCCTGAGGGTCAGGGTCTTTTCCAGGAGATGGAGAAAGCTGCTCCGCCCAACCCTGCACACAACTGCTCCCGGCGCTCCACAGAACCCCTGTGAGCTTGTAGGAAAGGGAACTTGTAGGAGAGGGAACTTGTAGGAAAGGGAACTTGTAGGAAAGGGAACTTGTAGGAAATGCGCGCTCTTCCCAGAAAACTTGGCCAACACTGGCGATCCCGGGAGCTCACCTGTCCAAGGCCCAGGCGCTCCAGGTCGGTGAGCAGGGAGCTGCTTGTAGGAAGGGGAACTTGTAGGAAAGGGAGCTTGTAGGAAAGGGAGCTTGTAGGAAAGGGAGCTTGTAGGAAAGGGAGCTTGAAGGAGAGGGAGCTTGTAGGAAAGGGAACTTGTAGGAAGGGGAGCTTGTAGGAAGGGGAGCTTGTGGGAAGGGGAGCTTGTAGGATGGGGAGCTTGTGGGAAATGCGCGCTCTTCCCAGAAAACTTGGCCAACACTGGAGATCCTGGGAGCTCACCTGTCCAAGGCCCAGGCACTCCAGGTCGGTGAGCAGGGAGCCGGGCTGCAGCCTGCGGTGGTCTCCTTCACAGTCCGGATCCCAGGTGCGATGGAGGCACAGTAACGTGGAAAGAAACAGCTTGTTGATTGAAGTGAGAAGTAAAAGCAGCAGCCAGCGCCTCGCTTGAGGCTATTCACCAGTCAAAGCCCTGGCAGGGGAAATAGTAAAACCGGGCAGTAGGAGGAATAAAAGGACATTCTGTGACGTTATGTTTTAAATGACATGTATTGGGGTGACCGTGGTTAGTAGAATCATATAGGCTTCAAGTGTACCTTTTCCATAAGATGAAATCTGCGTATGGCTCAGTGTGCCCACCACCCAAAGCCAAGCCATCTTCTGCCATCACGTATTAGGCCACTCCTGCCCCCGCCATCCCACCACCCCTTCCCTCTGGTAACCGCCACACTGTTGTCTGTGTCCATGAGTTTCGATCTTATATTCCACCCGTGAGTGAAGTCATGAGGGTACTAGTTTTTTCTGACGGATTTATTTCACTCAACATGACCTCAAGGTCCATCCCTGTTGGCGCAAACAGCAGCATATGGTCTCTCCTTGTGGCTGAGGAGTGTCCATGGTGGACATTCTGCCATTTTAAATAGAAGCCAAGCAGATCTGTTATGTCACCGTACACAGCATGGGCACGACAAGCCCCCTCGCTTCTTCCAGCCGAAGCATGACTAGAAGAAGGGGATACAAGTTTTGTTGAGCCGCTCATGTAAAACAGTGTGAGTGGGCCTGAAATTGGAGAATCTAACGGCATGTGGAAGGGGGTTTTATATAAAGAAAAACAAGGATCCCTTTATAATCTGGATCAGTCCATCATTAAAATTGGAAATAATGAAAAGTTAAAAAAAAGAATAGTTTCATCTGTGCTTAAATACATTGCTAAATAGCAATGCACTCCCTGGGCAGACTGGAATTCCTCTTTGGTACCTACGTGGGTGTTGGTTTTGTCAGGTCTGGGTCAGGTCAGGGCCACATGACAAGGCAGGGAAAAAGTATTACCACGGGAATCCAGGCCAGGCTGTAGGGTTCAGACAGCCAGGTGTTCATGATGGAGGGGGCCCCGGGGAGCCTCGCCAAGTGTGTGGGTTCTCTCCCTGAGCCCGGGAGTTGGACAGGGATGTGGGCGTGCTTTGGGGCAATGCCACACCAGCAAGGAGAATTGTGCAGAGGTACATACACTTTTACTCGTCTTCAGGGACGCATCCTGGACCATTCATTATGCTGCAAGGCTGGCTTCCAGGTTCGGGGATACCGACATAAACACAGAGGAACATGGACCCTGGCATCCCTACGTTGCTGTTACCACAAGGAGAACACAGAGTAAGTGAAAGGGATGCTCTATCAGATTGAGAGCAGCAGGACCCGCCCCTCACGGAGCCCAGGGCAGTGGCCACACTGCATGCTTCCTGAGCAGTCCTGCCTGCCAGCAGTCACCCTCCCCACTCCACCCGCCGGGCCACAGTGGCAGCATCCGTAGTCTCTCAAATCAGAAGAGACATTTCTGACAATGTTAGAGAGCATTGGGTCATAGATGTTCATGCGGCTGCTTTTCATGGAACAGAAAGACTCATGTCATATCGTCAGTATCTAATGTGCGGTTTAGCGATCTAAATACTCTAGTTTTCCTCTCTGTCGCTGTTTGCCTTGGGTTTTACTATTACTAATCTTCACCTTCCCATTTGTTTTGCATTTTCCTGATTTGCCATGCCTCCCTTGTTACATCTGCGTTTGTACTTTATTTTACACCTAGCCTCTGCCACCAGTAGAGCGCTGGTATTTTTAAGCTGGTTCTAGTAGCACATCTTTTGCAGAGGAACACAGTGTATTGTCTAAGTCACCTGGGGCCACATTTAACCCTTTTGCATTTCTCTTCTGTTTTGTGGTTTTATGTTTTCTGATATGTGAACCCTGTAGGTGTAGTGTGTGTGTGGGGGGGGGGGGGGAGAAAGTCTATTTTCTAACATTAACCTTAAAGAATATCTCTAGACTCCCTTGTCCTGTGTAAATAAATAAGCAAGAACAAAAACACAACATTCATATAGTCTTACTGTTGGCCAACCTTCCTTGGTTCAAATTTTTATTTTTTTATATATATTAGGACTTTAGATACTAATAATAATATTATTATAATTTTTCAAATGAATAAACTGATATCAAAGCAGTTAAGTACATTTTTCAAGATCCCACAGCCATAAAGTTATAGAGAACGGTTTTTGTACTCAAATCTATATGATTTTGAAGTTATTTTGAAACCACTCTTTGACTAAATGGGTAACTACATTTTATTTTTACCAATTTTAGTTTCATCCTCCAATAACATTATAAAAATAAAAAAGAATACTACTATCTTTGGCCTTCACACCTATAAATCTTGCCCAAGTCCTGTTCGTTTTACTGACTTTCTTAGCACATTGGAATGTTAGCAACTGTGACCATTTTCTTTCTTTTTCACCTGCCGGAATAGCGGTTCTTTTTCTGCCGTGTCATTTACTCCACTCCGGCCCAGGAACAGACTCTCGGGCGATGGGAGGTAATTAATATAATGAATAAGCTGCTGCAGCATGAGCTTGGGAATCAGCGCGGTTAATGTTCGCACCTGAATGCGCGCTGTAGGAGCGGTTGTCCTTCTGACAAGGTGTGCAAACCGTCCATCTCAGTCTGCGTTGCTGTAGGGTTGTTGTTTGGATACAAGAGCGTAATCAAGATGCAGCCCTAGGAATATCCTTAGCATATTACAAATATATCAAAATTAGGAGAGATTGTGGAGAGCCTTGCTGTCTCCACCATGCATCACATCCTTGCCGTGAATGGCTAATCACTGGGGCACAGCATCGACAAACCTCTTTTCATTTCTTTTTTATCTCTTCCTACGTGTACCTCCGCTGTGGGCCCGCTAGACTATGTGTCACATGCTCCTGGATAAAGGATTGAATGAGGAATCTGAAAGATAAAGACTCTCATGTCAAAAAAGATGCAGGTGTGCCGACTGAGCTAGAGGAATGTGCCCTAATTGCGTGGACTGGGACCCAGGTGCTGGCAGAGGCTGCTGGGAAAATGCTAGTGTACACGCTGCCTTCTCCCCAGCTCACAGCTGCACACAGACCCTCTCCAAACTCCCAGCCCCGGGAGGCTCAGGGTAAGACCAGGCCCCATGAGAACGCCCACGCCATAACTCATGGACGCGACGACAGAAGGACCCTTTATTTACAGTCATATTTTTACTCACGTTATCTTCACAACCTAAGAAACTATTTCATTCCCTTTAATGGGATTAGCCACCTCAGCCTTTATTGCCACCTAGGACGTAATTACCCCGCTTTCCCTTAATTTATAGACCTCATTAACACCCTTGCCTCTTCCTGCGGTTACAAATCTCCCAGGAAGTGAGAGCTCTCGAGCAGCAGATTTGTTGTGATTGATTGTTCACCCTGGCAGTCCCCAGAGCAAACTGCTGTATTGCTGTGGATCCCACTGAGGGAGCAGGATTTGGGGGGAAATGTAGGTTCTGGGTAAGTGCACCCCCTCCCTCCCCGTCTGATCCGGAGCCTGTTGCTCCTGAACAAATGCCAGAAGGAATCCCGGGAGGGCAAAGCCTGTGGCGATCACCAGCCTGCGAATGGCGTTGCTGCCACCGGGGGAGCAACTGCATCCGGTTATTGGAAATGAAAGGTGGGGGCGATCTTAAATGTTCCAGCTGGTATTCGCTCTCCTCCTCCCCGGGGAGGCCTTCCGCCCGCGCTCTGCAGTTATGGGGAGCAGGACTGGCATTGCTAGTGCTCATCCTTTTTCTGACAGAAGATCACACCTGCAAAGGTTCCCAGCCATGGTGCTGAGTTGCTATACTGAGCCCTCGCCAGAGATCAAACACACGGCATCACACGTGCCCTTCAGGTCCAGGAGAAAGAGCTGTGCCTCCTGGAGCTCATGCTATCAGGAACAATGACTGTTTACAGCCACCACTCCGGGCGTACGATGATATGAGGTCTTCTATCACGTTCACAATAGGCTTACCATGAGCGCTGATGGCCATGATAGGAGAAAGACTTTTTTCCCACGTGAAATCAGGATTTACTGCTCAAATCAGGACATTTCCTAGAGACAGAGCGGCACGTTGGAGTTCTTCAGATTCGGTGAAAGCAATGGTGGCAGCGAGTTGGTGGAACACTCAGGCACACATTACCCCCTGGACATGGACAATAGTTTGGGGAAGGCCAAGGGAGGGGGAGGCCAGGGTGGCAAATGGAGAAGAAAAAGGGGCACCTGCAGTCATGTCAGCATTTTAAAAATGTAATAAACAAATAAATATCTTAAACACACACACATTACAGCACTGTCTGGCTCTACCGGTCACTTCAGAAAAAGATATATGCGAAGATTTATGGTGGGTAAGCCCTAAAGTGGTTCAGATTTTCCCCCTTATCTAGTATTTTTGCTTGTTTTTCTGTGGATAACAGTGGGCCTCCTCACAGCGCTCTGCAGACCAGCAGACCTGCCCGGATCACACTGGCCCCAAAGGCTCGAGCAGGTGCACTCAGCAGCCAAATGTCCTGAAACTGAAGAGAGAGACAAGAGGAACCAAAGTTTCTGGAACTCAAGTAACAGGTGCTGCTGTTTCCCAGTCAGAACCCTTTAAAAAGGGAGAGGCCCATCAGTAAGGACATCCTGTGTCTCCAACAAAATGGATGCGCAACGGACTCACCTCTCGCACTCAGCTGGGCTGCAATCGCTGTGTCCCCTCCTGGCCTCCTGCTTTCCTCCACGTCCCTTACCTTAGGTCAGTGGTTCTCAGCCTTCTGGCCCTTTAAATACAGTTCCTCATGTTGTGACCCAACCATGAAATTATTTTCGTTGCTACTTCATCACTGTAATGTTGCTACTGTTATGAATCGTCATGTAAATATCTGATATGCAGGATGGTCTTAGGCGACCTCTGTGAAAGGGTCATTCGACCGCCCAAGGGGTCGCGACCCACAGGTTGAGAACCGCTGCCTTAGGTGGGCTCCTTCAAGGACATCCACTCAGATCTGAAGCAGAGTGAGAGAATACACAGAGCCTCTCGCCTTCTTTAACTTTGCTCCAAATCTTTATCGGGGAGACAAATTGGGGTTTTCTCTGCTTCTCATCAGATGGCCTCATGCATACAAATGCTCTCTCTGTGGAAGAACCTATTGCCTCAGAATAGGGTCCCCCTGTATGTACCCACGTGACTGGCAAAGGACCCACCACCTTTGCTCTGTGACAGTTGTTCCTGGAACTCATTCTAATCCAGGACAGCTTTTTTGGGGTGTGGGGGTGGGGGTGGGGCTCTGTTTGTCATGTAAATTGTGCTTGACTTTATAAATCAGGAAAAAGAGTTGGAGACATTTAATTAATGGATTGTTATGAGTTGTCAGATGCCCAAAGTTCGGAGAAAAAGAGAGAGAGAGAGAGAATTAGAGAGAGAGAGAGAGAGAGAGAGAGAAAGAAAGATTCTTGGTTTTCAATCCCTTCATTTTCATAACAGAGAACAGCAGTGTGACTCATTCTGGGCAAAGGGTTAATGGGGTGCTGCTGATTGAGGACTCTCCGCCCACCAGGCCTATGGGTTTGCTCCTGACGCTCCTAGAAGCTTTGTACCTTGTTTCCAGAGCTTTTTACAAATCATCATAAAAGAGAAATGATCTCAGAAGCACTTAACGCCTTTTCTACACCCACTTTTCCAATAAATCTCCAACACATCTTTCATGTGATCACAGAAATGCGCATTTTCTGACAGGGAGACTACGGCGTGACTAAGTCCAAATGGAGTACAGTGCGTTCACTCAAGTGGAAAGGATAATGCAGTGGGACATAATGCAAGGAGTCCTAATGGAATTCACTCAGCTTCGGCCTCCCAACCACACATGCTTTGCAGCATCGCTGACTGCTTGGCACTGGGCTTTTGTGCACATATTATTTTAAATGATTAAACCAATTCGGGGAAAAACGTTTACACACACTCCAGGTAATTTGATGCGCTTGTTTCTACTTAAACCTGTTCTTCCTATACCTTTGATTCATGAGAAAGTTCAATTTGATAGTAGCAAAATAATTCCAAACTAACCAGGGATATAAGTTCTAATTTGTGCTAGACTGGAGTTCATCGTAGGTACAGAGCTGGAGATGTGTGGTCTCATCCCTCCTCCCTGTGTGGTGTAGGCAGGGTAACGGTTGCTAGGCAGCCATTCTCCTGTTTGCAGAGAAAAGAAAGAGTTTCTTTATCTACAGGTGTCTTCAACACTGCCTGGTCCTCTGTGCCTGCTGGAGTTGCCAGGGTGGGATGGTGCAGGTGCGGTGCGTGCCCGCCCTCTGGTGAGGGTCCCGTTGCTGTGCAAAGGTCAAGGCAAGTGGGCATTCCTGAAACAGATGGTGATTGAAACAGTTATTTCCTGGAGAAGCCAGCCTGATTATACCTAAGAGGCTTAAAAGCCGCATTACGAATGTTTTAATTGAATTCCATTTTATCAAAGCAATGCATGTGCAATAGCTTAACAAGTTAAATGGTAAACGAAATGGCTTATAACCAAAAGTTCTCTGCTGCACCGCCCACCCCCATGCCGTGTCCTCCAAAAGCAGCCACTTTATTTATTTTTTAGTTGCTCAGCATCCATCATCCTAATTAATAGGAGTGAATTGAGTTCATTGGGTTCATTAATTTCAGATTTTTTCTCCTGACACCCTGGGTAGACGGGGATTTGTGCTCTTACACGGCCAACATTTTTATCGGCCTCCCTTCTCCTCCTCCTATAATTGTATTGACATGTGGGGTGAAAGCAATATTCAGTATTTCTGTTCTTAAAAATTACCATTGTGCCATAATAGGGTCACAGTTACTTTTTTTTTTCAATCTGTACTGAAGTTAATTATGCCTTGCTTATTTTTTGTTGTTGTTGTTTTGATTTGCGGTTTCTTGTACATATTTCTACATCTTCCAGCATCTTCTATATCCTGTCAGAGTTACTTTCCAAAAATTACTAAATTTTAGGAAGCTGTGAATTCTGAATTTTCTTTAGGGGTCTTACTACTGAGACCCATCTTCTCCTTCATTTTCTGGGTCTGCTCCCCCCCTCCCCCTCTCTACATTCCAATTCCCTTTCCTGTCATCTGAAGTCACACACCCATTTCCTGCTTGTCAAGGTCTCTCCGTTCCTGGTTTGCTCCATTGTTTGGGTGGAGCTGACGCTCAAATAGTTTCCTCAAGTTTAAAAGATGGTTCATGGACAGAAGTTGTGGTGATGATGACAACTCTCTTCTTTGGACCTAACTACTGGGAACTAGACTGAGTCCCGCGCTGCCCCCCCCCCCCCCCCCCCCCCCCCCGCGCCTGTTGCACAGCTGTCTCCTTATGCTCCTTCTTCATGATCCTCACAGACATTCCCTTCGTTTATCTCCTGTGCAGAGTCTCCCATTTTCCATTCAGCATGATGTGCTCTTTCCTGGCATAGCCCTCATTTAGGGGAAAACATCCCAAGGAGCTCTCTAAGCGAGGACACAAGGTGGGAGGGGGTTAGAGACCTCCCACCTCAGAAAATCCCCGCAGAAAAAGCTATGCTCACACAGGACGGAGTTTGACTGGCGTCTAAGCTGGAAGTCATTTCTGACTAGACTTGAAGACACGGCTCCAAGAACGTCCAGCTTCCCAGGTTGCTGTTAGAAGTCCCTGAGCCTTTTACTGATTTGATCTTCCTTTCTCGCTAGAACTTTTTAATGTCTTCTTTTTAAGAAGATGTTGCCAGGCAATATCATCGTGTCTATTTTCTTTTCTATTTTAAATTTATCTTTATTGTTGAAAGTATTACAGATGCCCCCTCTTCTTCCCCATTAACCTCTTCTAGCCCTCACCCCCACCCCCCACCCCAGGCCTTCAGCCCACCATTGTACAATGTGTCTGATTTCTTAAATTTTGCTAGTCGTTGCCAATCTCGGCTCTGAAGATTTAGCTGGTTAGTGTGGATCTAGGCATCTGTATTGTCTTGTTGGTAGGTATATGTGAAGAGAAGCCGGGTTCAAAAATACTGAGTCTTGGGAAATGGGAAAGTAAACCAGAAGTCATTCTGAGACCTTCAATGAGCTCCAGGAGCTCCCCATTCCTTTCTCTTTTGGGCCGTTTTATCAGGGCCACACTCCGTGCTGTTTTCCCCATCTGTGTTTTTTCTCTCACATGTGATGCTATGATTTGAGAATGACATGATTGTTTTCCCATAGTTTTCAGCATTTCAGTGCCCTTTATTTGAATGGGAATCAATAAGTTGTCATTAATTAAGTGCCTACTGTATTCTAGGCTCTGCAGACCTATTACAACATGAGTTCACAGATATCACCTTCCTTTACTCACCATTTTTATTGGGTTCCACAACTATTGGTGTATTCTTTTATTCATTTTTTTTTCAAGTATACTTTTATGTTTTAATTTTGACATTACAAATTCACATTATAATTTCTTCTCTTATCTATGCATTATTAAAAGCGAATGTATATGTGTGTTTTTCTCTCTCTATTCTATGGAGATTTTGTCATTATTATTAATCCCTTCTTTAATTAACTCCATAATCACCTTCTTAATTGTCTGTGTTTTTTGTTTTTTTTTTCACTAGGCTTTTAAACTTCACAGTCAATAGTGCCTGGCATTTAGATGGTATTCAATAAAGTTTTGTTTATTGAACAAAGAACAGCTATGTTTGTCTCCAATTATGAGTAGCAAAAGAGACTACTGTAATCAAATGAACGTTTCCTTTCCCCCCAGATATTTAGTGTATAGGTTTTAGAAGACAGAGAGAAAACACTCCATTTGGGATTCAGAAAACAAATGTATAACATGTTAAGTAAGTTTCAGGTCTGAGGTGCCTTTCCCTTGCATTAGTGGGGTAGTTTTCAAATCAACTCTTCCCCTTCTTGCTCTACTGAGCATGCCTGCTTCAGGAAAATGGCTGTTTTCTGTCTGATTTTTGGTCCTTTATTTTTTTCCCTTCCAAGGAGATCTGGGACACATAAATCATTAATGTGTCTTTATATATTCCGGTGGTCAATGCTGAGAGAGTTTAAGGTAACATAAATCCATTTTGTGGGTATTTATGAGATGCACTTTCAGAGTGTAGGGTTCGGTGTCGGTCCTAAGGATGTCCTTCGGACGAGGGCATGTGGGAGCCTGTTATCTGGAAATGCACAGAGCTCTTTTTTACTGGCTACTTGTAGTAGAATATTGTAGGAGCATCATCTAGAGTCATAACTCTTCCTATTTCACTCTTATAAGACTTGCTATTTCCTGAGCTAGGGGAGGATTAAAAGATGTGTCATCTGCCCATCACTGACATCAACTACAGAATAAAGACTACAGGAAAACTTTGAGGTCATTTTGCTCAGAAATAGCAGAAAGTGAAACTTAATCTCTGAAAAACCAAACAAAACCTAAGCTCCTCTGTGAATGAGTGACAGAAATCTGCTTATACCTGCGGTAACCATTTGCTTGCTCTTCATATTCATCAAGACGCAAATGAAATGTCTCCATCTCCATGTATTGCCACACCGCTTGAAGGTAAAATAAAAGCATTTCCTTTAAAATGTATAAAATTGGAGTTTTCACTGCTTTGACTCCTCATAACAATGTGGTGGGTTCACTGGATTTTTATGTAGTAACCACCAGACACACATGGAGAAATATTCGTTATCAGGTGAAAAGTGTAAAAATGGGAAATAAAGGACTGAGCCATTGCAGTAGCTTCGAAAAGTAATTCAATTTTGCAGAAACAAGATCCTAGTTTTAATGGTTGTGATGGGGCTCTTGTGGATTGGATGTTGCCCACCTGCTTTTCTGTTTGTTCCAAGGGGGTCACCTACCAATGACCGGACAGCAGAAGGTCGCTGACAGTACCACTAAAAACACACCGCATGCTTTTACAGCTTTAATATCAAGTCAATACAAATGCACCTTTTACACAACAAATAGATCTGCATGGTTACCATGGCAACTTTTCTTGCATGAACCCTCACTCCTCTCTCTCTCTCTTTCAATTAAGCGATATTACTTCACAGAACTAACGAGATTTTAACAACAAATAAGGCAATTGGATAGATGTATTACAAGATCTAAAAAATACGGTTTGATATGTCGGTTTGATATGTCAGATTTTACTGTTCAAATTATGTGCACAAGTATTTGCTTGTAGTAGCTGTGTGCTCAGAGACACACAGGGACCACCCTGGAGTGTGGTGCTTTTGTGGGCAAATCATTTCCTTCTTATAATCGTTGAATGCGGCTTTCTTGTGCAATCTCTTTTTTGTATTAATCTCTACTCAGATCTTAGTTGAAAAAATGTGATCTATTAATATGAAACTCACCCTAACTCCAAGAAGAGAACAAAACTGTTAAAAAAAAAATAACGAAATGGGCAAGCAAGCATAAATTAGCACGGTTAAAAAATGGAATGATTTTTTTTTACTATCCATTATTTTGGGCAAACCATGGCTAATGTTTCCCTCTATCAGAATGACTAGCTCATCACTATAATCTATGACTGTAAATTGCTTAGAAAAGCAAGAAATCAGCAGTAGCCTGGGACCCTGGGTGACCACAGTGAGACTCTTGGCCCCATTCTGTCCGCTGTGGTTTGAAGGGGACAGGTACCTGCCCCAGTCCTCGGACCTCTCAGCTTTGAAATGTGGACCTGCCTGTCCCACTCGCCGCGGTGACAGTGAAGTGGCGCTTCAGCTACAGCACCGAGGACCGCCCAGCCACCGAATGTGCTCACAGTGATCCTGTGCCGCTAGTACTGTGATCAGGGCTCTTCTGTGAACTTCAGAACGTCCACGATGTAAATACCAGTCGGTCGGCAACTTTTGGTTCTCTAAGTCGCCTTGTGAGGCTTGATAGGTGCTTTGAGTGTCCTCATCAAAATAAAGATGGAATTGTCTTTATTTATTTATTTATTTATTTGGAAGAGTTTGTCCAGGGACAGAATACTCTGTGCCCGCAGCTCTGAACGCAGCTCTGACACATTCGGCCCCAGGTTCTCTTCCCGGAGGACTTCTAGCGACCGGCTCAGTGTGTTAATAGTTGAAGGTGTCTAGGCTGTTGTGTTTTTTTATAGGAGCCCTCCCATTCTGACAAGGCTGTCAAACTTGTGGGTTTATAATTTCTTATCTTAAAAAACGCCTCCCTGATGGACCTATCTCTCCCTTAGTGTCTTCTTTGTAGTTACCCTCCCCCTCCCGTCCTCATTCTTTATCTCCATCAACCTTGGTCGAGGTTTGTCTATTTTATTCATCTCTGTTTTAAAGCAGCTCTTATTTTTTTTTTAAATTTTCTTTTCTGACTAGTTTTTAAAAATTAATCAATACCATTTTTTTCTGTCACAAGCTATTTTGATATATGTTCTGTAATTTTTTAAGATTCTAAAATTTATGCTGAACTCACAAGCATTTCCTCATTCCTGTTTTCTTTTTTTTTTAAATATATTTTTATTGATTTTTTACAGAGAGGAAGGGAGAGGGATAGAGAGTTAGAAACATTGATGAGAGAGAAACATCAATCAGCTGCCTCCTGCACACTTCCCACCGGGGATGTGCCCGCAACCAAGGCACATGCCCTTGGCTGGAATCGAACCCAGGACCCTTCAGTCCGCAGGCCAACGCTCTATCCACTGAGCCAAACCGGCCAGGGCTCATTCCTGTTTTCTTAATAGCACTAATGCTATCACCTTCCTTTACTTGTCATTTTTCCTAGGCTCCACCACTATCACTATGCAAAGTAACTCTTTTTAAAGTTTAAGCACCTGAAACTTTCAATAATTTAGACATGTGGAGAGCTCTCGATTTGATAGGAAATTTGTCAGTTGAACAAATGGAATGATTTTTTTTGTATGTTGTGTTATATTTATATTATTTTTTGTATATTGTGTTATATTTATATTATTTCATTTTTTAGATTCTTAGTGCATTTATTTCATAATGATGTCTTTGTCTTAAGACTTTTTATCTGATATTAGTATAATAGGAGCACAATTTTGATATACATCTGAGCTTTCTCTTTTTAAATATATTTTTATTGATTTCAGAGAGAAAGGGAGAGGGAGAGAGAGATAGAAACATCAATGATGAGAGAGAATCATTGATCGGCCGCCTCCTGCACGCTCCACAGTGGGGATTGAGCCCATAACCTGGGCATGTGCCCTGACCGGGAATGGAACCGTGACCTCCTGGTTCAAAGTCTGGCGCTCAACCCCTGAGCCATGCTGGCTGGGCCACCTGAGCTTCTTGGGTTTTTTTTTTCCTTTTTCTTTTAAGCTGCTAAACACACACACACACACACACACACACACACACACACACACACACAGGTATGGTTGTTTGTTTTTTCAGCTTTCAGGTCCTTTTGAAAAATATCTTATTGACATAAAATAGATGTACAATCAAGGTTAAAGCTTGATTCATTTTTTTTACAAATTGAACACACCCATGTAACTAAAATCCAGAACAAAAACAAAGAAAAAAATGAACAGCAGCAGCAGCCTCCCAGACATTCACTCTGTGCCTCATTCCAGCCACTGCTCACGCTCCTGGATCAACCACTCCTGTGCCCGGCGCTGTGGGATCCACAGGCCGGTAACCTTGTGTTTCAAGGACCCAAGGCCAGGGAAGTGGAGCCTTCCCCTGTGGCTGGGACGTGTTAGTTGGGGCACAAGAGCCCAGGCCTGGAACCCAGCGAAGACACACGTGTTCTTTAGTGAACTTACCTTTGGAATGTTCCTGATGAGCAGGAACATCTGAGGCGTGAAGCTCAGGACGGGACCCCTCTCACTCAGTTCAGAGGAGCCTGCAGGCCCCGAGGGAAGCTCAGCTGGGTGCTGAGTCACTGACTGGCCCACACGAAGACTTGCTCTCTCTCCTCTGATGCCTGGGGCCCAGGATGGAAATCTGTGGGTGAGGACGGAGTAGACACATTGTGGACAGTGGATATTTCCAATGCAAAGTTAGAAAGAGGAGGCAGACTTTTCCATGTAGTGCATTTGAGTGGTCTTCCTAGAACATCCCTGGTCCCAGCATGAAGGTGGTTATATTTTAGCTCATTTCTTAAAATTACCAAAATTATGTGTTTTTCTTTTCAAAAGTGATTTTACAGAGGGTACAAGTTTACATGGTACCACTATTAGAGATCCTGAGAGCTGCTTCCTGATTAAAGCGATCCATTTCTGGACCCTCAAAGGAATGTAATTATGCATATTTATGTAAATCATATGCAAATCACCTTGTAAATAAAGTGTGCAAGGGATAAGAGAGATGCTCCCAAGCTGTGACTTGTCAGTTTAGCAGAAAAGGATGCAAGCCCTGATGTAAACACAAGCTGAAAAATGGAGTATAAACCATATCTCCTACATTTCTTTCCGGAAATAATTGGATTTGGGTGCGATAAGTAGTTATTGTAGCTAACAAGATTACAGTGTCTTCCTGGTGATCTTGACTAGGAAGCAATGCAGATTGTTTTAGCGGAGCAACAGTCAGCTCAGCATGGGATTGTGTTTTCAGGCTTAGCTTTGGGATGGTACTAATGAGTCTTTAACTCCCCCTCTGCTAGGCTTTGGCCACATCAACCCTGTAACCTTCTTTGACCTTCCTCAGGTCTCAGCTTTTCCATCTGTAGTACCTCAGGGACAATCCAATGGTTTATCTATGGAGCAGCAATGATTTGCGTTCTTACAAATGCAATGTATAAGACTCATTTGAAAAACCAGAACTGAGGATCGTAACAAGTGTGTGCTAAAGGCTCCAGATAAAGCTTTATATTTATGTTCAGTGCAAAGCACAAGGATGCATGAAGACAGAGGGGAACATGGCCATTCGGGGAAGATCTACAAGGGATGTGTGAGTTCTTTAGAAGAAAGTCAGAACCTTGAAAAACATTCCAAGTGAGATCAATTAATTGCTATTGATAATACAGGGATTGTTAAACGGCTGCAATTAATGTGCAAAGGAAAATAAGTTATTGGTTAACAATTTAGAATAAAAGATAGTTTTTAATTATATGTTTTTATAAAAATTTACTTATTGAATCTCCTATAGAAGGGGATTGATTTGATTTTAATTTTGCTATTTGGCAATGTTGCTTTGAACTTAACTGTGTTGACGTAAAAAATACTCAAACCTGTAAGGAAGTATTGTGAGTTTATTTGAGCCAAACTGTCAACAATTGCCTAGAAGCAGAATCTCAACATATTGGGATAATGCTCCAGAGAATGGCATAGTTTTTCACCTTGTTTAATACATTACCATCGAAGGAGGAGACGTAAGTGGGTCACATGAAATCCATTGGTGATAGATTTGGGAGGCGGGAGAAAGCAAAGCAGGGAAACCTCTGGGATTGGATAAAAAGTAAAATGATAGACACATGCTTCTTTTACTTAGGTGGGTGCAGGGTCGCTAACAGTCAACAATTAACTCACTAACAGTGAGGGAATCTGTGGTCTCTGCCCTGGTGCCCAGGCACATTTGGTTGTGCCCCGAGGGGTCCGGAAAAAAGGGGAGTTACAAGTTACCCTGACATTTCACAGGTATGTTGTCTTAGATGCAAAAAGACAATAGGCTCAGTTAAGGTAAAGACTGACATTAGTCAGGGAAAATACCGGCCCAAGACGTGACTACCCACCGTAACTGCTTTTTAGTTAAAAAAGTTTGAATTTCAGACCATCCTTTGTGGTGACTTTAGGTCTTTGAGTTTGCAGGCCTTCCCTGAGCTTGGCAGGTTAGCATGTGGCCCCTTTCGTCCACAACTGGCTTGTGTCTTGCTCTGCAAGCATTTCTACCGGGGACATAATTAGGAGTGAAATTTCTGGCTCATGAGATATACGTATACTTAACCTTAGAATATAAACTAGCTTTTTCAATAATGTTGCCACCAGCAGTGCTCAACGTTGCTTCATATTCTCACCAGCACTCAGTAGAGTTTGTCTTTAATTTGAGATATTATGAAAGGTCTGTAATGGTGACTCATTGCATTCTTAAAAATCTTAGTTTATATTCTCTGTTTATTAGTGAGGCTGAGTGACTGTGTGTGTTAATGGCCCTTTGAATGTTCTCTGTGTGAGTCATCTGGTTGAGCCTCCTGGAGGTTTCCCCCTGGATTGTCTGACATTTCCTTCTGGAACATGAGGAGACATGCGTGCATCCTTGTCCTGAGCCTTCTGTTGATTTCATGTTGCAAACACTTTGCCCACCTTGTGGTCTAGTTTTTCACTCTTTTACTTTTATAACATTTTTAATGACTGAGAGACTATTAATTTTAATAGACTCCACTTTACCCATCCTTTATCCTTCATGGCTTTGGGGGACTTGTTTAAGAAAGCTTTCCCTACCCTGGGGTTATAAAGGTACGTTGGATTTTCTAAAGCTTTATTGCGCCTATAATCTCATTTTTAAATAGGGAATGAGGGAGATTCGAGATTCATTCTGCTCATTCCTGATTATCTGTATTTCTTATCATCTGTTAAACTAGGAGGTCTTAAATTTAAAAAATTAAATAAAAAAAATTGTTTGAGATCAACACATGCTAAAACATATAGCTTTCCTTTGTCACTTATTCCTAACTTACAGGGATGTTTTAAGCTGGACATTGAGAAAACCTCCCAATTTTTTGACACTTACCACAACTGGAAATCAGCACATTGTTTTTATTTTCCAAAGCCGGAAATTGTCTTCTTAAAGTGGGAGAAGCAGTCACACCCTCCCTCCCAGGCCACTTTTCATTTCTTCTCTTAATTCTGTCCCTTCCATTTCAAAAGCATCTCTTTGTTATACTTCTCCTTTCACTTCCCAAACTTACCTTTAACATTTTAAAGAGAGGAATAGAATGGATTTCAAGTGGCTGTCCTCACTCACAGATATTTCTCCAGGGAATTGCCCCTCTGCCACTTGTCAGGCAGCCAAGTTCTGTAGCGATAATTGAACGACAAAAAATTGGCCTGTGCTTCAATAGTAGGCAATCTTTAGGAGCTATGCCTTGTTCTAAAAAGACAAATTATGTTACCTTTCTAAGTCTCTTCACTAGGAAACATGAAAAGATTTTGCCAGTTAGTAGCTGGACCAAAGTGAACGAACCATTTTGAAAGCTGACATGTGGCAAGCTGAGTCCACATACGAGATATCGAGGTATCATCGTTAAGACCTAGGGCGTAGGGAGTTTTTCCTGTGCTGCGGGAAGCAGAGCTGGATGGGTAGCTTCTTTGATTTCTGCCTTCTGTTTGGCTTTGGGGGGGAAAAAAAAGGTTGTGCATTGTAGTACTACTCATTCTTACATGTTTTCTCTCTTTCAATCACCCCCCCTCTCTCCCCCTCTCTCTCACTGTATTTATTTTAATTACTGCTCCCTCTGTCTTTTCTCGCAGACCTTGGGTGATGATGTTCCGGAGCAGTGAATAGCCCAGCGGACAAGGTTTCACTTGTGCTCTTCCGCAGCCTGCTCATACCTTTGTAAACTACTGCGTTATCATCACTAATCACCCATGTTGGATATGCCATCTGTTTCCTGGTGGGACCTGGACTAAGGTAAAAGGTTGGGGTGCGGGCGTGGAGGGAGAAGACGATAAAATAAATAGACCATGGAAGTCGGTGACTGTCATGATGTAAAATAATAACCAAGATGGAGAGCAGCTGGTCCTGACAGATTATGTGGTCTGGCTCCAGGGAACACATATCCTTCTTAAAATTGAAATATAGTTGACATACAAGTCATATTAGTACTCCTCTTTGGAAAGAACAGTACTTGTATGTTATGTTATTGGTGCCATCAAGCAGAAAAATAAAAGCAACTGATTGACTTGGCTCACAGCTTTAAAAAATAATATTTATATACATTTTTGTCTTAATTTTTTAAGATTAATCACCTAAGTCACTTGAGATGTTTCATACTATGACAATGAACCTTGTCATCCACCTCAGATTTAATGCTATTTCCCAAGTCTTGAGGAAACTTTTCAAGGCATTAAATTCTTTTCTAACCACCTCTAAGCGAGGGTCACCTGTGAAGGACAAAACAAGACGAGACGCCTTTTTCCAGAGTTTGGACCCTCATGAAGAATGGACTTTGCTTTTCAGATACAGCAAACATATTTGCTTGACTCTCTGAGGTTGTTTTATGCTAACAGCAGTTGTTATTTAATTTAAAAATATGTTCCACATGAAACATAAAGTAATTCAGTCCAACAATAGCTTCGGTGGACACATGCTATAAAACATGGTTGATGGCATGCAGTCATCTCTCTGTGCTATAAAAAAGGCTTTATGGCATTATTATCTTCCACCAGCATCCGTGTGCAAGAAAGAAAAATGACGGCCAAACTGGAGAGAAGCTAACATTTTTTTTTTTCAAATGTACAATTCTACTTGTTTCTATTAACCCAGTTTTGGAATGTGTCCCCTACGTACTGAAGCAATGAATTTGTCTGCATACATTTTTGCCATAGTGGTTTCAATGAGTTTGCTCAGTAAATTATGTTATCTCTGGCGTAAGGACATCCTCCTCATGTTGTTCTTATCTTATACCCTGACCTCGCCTCCATCAGCGTCTCTACATGATCGCTTTCTTTATGTCTCACCGACTTTGGGTGTCATTTTTCATTCCACCAAGGGGCCTCTTTCTTATTTATATTATTTCACTGGGATAGCAATATTATATTGAAATGATGTATCCTATTTCTCTTGGGCTCTTAAGTAAAAATAAATGATAATGACTTTAAAAAGCAATAACAAATAGAATTTATTTTATTTTATCCTCTCTCTAGCTAAACTTGAAATCATGTCTAGAAAGAAAAAAACCCTCTGACCTCCTATATCAATCTATACTTGAGTATTGGCTAGTTTGGATGGGTATTTTATTGGTGTGAGCCAGATTTGTGATAATAATAAAGAGCTAAATAATATAATTGTTTTTCTTCCCTGAAAAACAATGTGTTCAAGATAACAGGTTGACCCTACTGAATACCTGAAACAATCATATTAGTTTTTCTAATATAAATATTTATATCTATCTATCAACTATCTATCATCTATTATCTATCTGTCTATCATCTATCTGTCTTTATTATCTCTATTTTTTAAAATTCAAAACTCAACACTCAGTTCAGCGTTTAAAATTGTACTAAACTTTTCAACTTAATGAGTGCACGAACTAATGAAGAAAATATTTGGCACATAGTACTTAGTTGTTATGAGAATTACCACAAAAGTTCCATTAGATAACATTTATCTAGATATAACTTTTATTCTACAATATGGATATCTCAGTAAATCTAAGATTTTAAGTAAATATAATTATTCAAATTGCTGGATATGAGACTTGATAAGATGAAATTTGAGAAAGTCTAATTAGGTCGGCAAAATAGAAGGGGTCTAAAACACAAGGAAAAGCCATCAGGAATTCAAGGTGTGTGTGTGTGTGTGTGTGTGTGTGTGTGTGTGTGTGGTTTTGTTGTAGATGAGTATTATAAAGGAGGAGTTAAAACATTATCTTCTCTAAGACAATAAGACACATCAACAACTGAAAAAGTAACACTATGAGAGTTACGTAGGAATACGGACAAACATAGTTAACAAAAAGTTGAAACATCGAAAAAATGCCTTAGGGAGAGAAATAGGGCTGGGGAGGAAAGGGACATGAAAAGAACATCTTTTGTTACAATGCACGTAGTTTAATTTGACCTTTTTGATTTGTTTCTTTATTAAATCTCATATCTGATTTATATTTTTATTTTAAAGCAAATTAGGAGCTAAATAAATTAAAAACACCTGACTTATAACTAAAACTCTTCAACTCTTCTTAATAAAAACTTTAGTTAAAACTTAAACTTTAGTTAAAGCGGCTTCAGAGGTGTTTCCCCACCCAGTCATGTCATGTCCAAGAGCAAAAGAGAGTGCAACATAATTTTTAAGACTTTTTAGAAATGTAGATCCAAATACCTAAGTAGGCTAAATGGCCAGGTCATTGGAACAAGGAAGCTTGTTATTCATCAGGAGACTTGGTCTGCGGTTCTGAGAAATGAACTTGCTCCCATGAGTAACTATTAACACTTAAATCCTGGGGGGCAGCGTCCAGGGAGAGGAAATGTGGGTGCCGTAAATAGAACAATTCTATGATTTTTGATTTATCCTATGAGCAGCTTATCTTCCGCGATCAACTGCTTATGGAAAAGACGAGGCTAAGAATTTCATTTAAAATAAATGGCACCGGACCAGATGGCTCTCCTTGCAAATAATCCAACAGTGAGACACAGAACTCATTAGTGTAGAGAGAAAAGTCATGAAAAGGAGAATAAACAGAGAAAAGATGGGCAAACTAAATGGTCTAAAGTCAAATGAATAAATGATCTTCTAAACTCTCATGCCCTAATTTTCTTCATATTCTCTTATCTTTCCTACAAGGGCTTAATGCCAGAGGAAGGGGCGAAAAGGGTGCACAATGAAAATGTTTGTTCAATAAAGATAGAGATCATTTTATACCTGGTGCAAATTATTTTTGTTTCTTAAATATTTAGAAAATTCATTTGAAGAATTTTTTTTTCTGATGCTTCATCACCATTTGTTGAACTGAACTAGGTGCCTCCATTCTAGGATAATTTTCCAACACATATTACATGTGAATATCAGTAATTAGATTATGTGGACATGAGATGGTTTAATAGAATATTTGATAGGTTAATTAGATGCAATAATTTTTAATGTTTTTAATTTATAACTTAAAAATACCTTATATTTTCAGTATTGCCTTCTCGATGCCAATTAATTATAATTAACCATATCTAAGCAGAGTACTTTTGCAGTTGCTATACCAATGAAATTCTCCTTACCGAATTATAGAAATGTTAACATACTTGTTTTCTATAATTTGATTTAGCTTGATCAAATGCCTTTTTTAAATCACAAATCAGTGTCTTTTTAAAAAAAAAAAATAGACTGTGTGCATAATTCTAGCCTAGTAAGGTAAAAATAAAATCAGTAGAAATCAAATGAAAGAAAAGTCTCCATTATAGTGAGACGTGGTGGTAGTTAGGGAAGCATAATGAGGTCATATTGTGCTCACAGCCTCCTGGAGTGTGGGTAGAACTTTACAAGTGAGAAGGAAGGAGGTTACTTTAGATTGACAAACAAATGTGAATCAGGAAACTCACACTGAGTTAACAAAAACATGAGTTTTGTTTAGAATCTGAGTAGACTTCGATGGGTTAGAGAAAATGATTACCACTGGCTATAAATATGACTGGGAAAAAGTGATATATGTGAAAGACCCAAAAAATGGCTCTTAGGGACCAATGGTGTCCACCCGTGGACTGCATTTTGCAAGGTGGATTACTCTATTTATCCCACTTATCCCACCTGGCCAGCAAATATACATATTTGTTGGATCTCTCTCTCTCTCTTTTAGTTACATATTGATTTTGTTTTCACTAGATCTTTTTTACCACCTGTGCAGTGCAGGTCACAGCTTCCTCTATTTGGGGAGTGAACTTTTGTACATCACCTGCGCCCCCTTCAGGCATGCCTTTAGCATCAATAGGAAAGTTACCTCAGGGTGTTTCCATAAAGAAGCTTGTTGGGCCGGGCCAGGGTAGCTCAGTGGTTGAGCATCGACCTAGGTTCAAATCCTGGTCAGGGCACATGCTGGGGTTGCAGGTTGGATCCCCAGTGTGGGGCGTGCAGGAGGCAGACAAGCAATGATTCTCTGTCATCATTCATGTCTGTCTCTCTCCCTCTCCTTTCCTCTCTCTGAAATCCATAAAAAAAAAAGAGGCGGGTTGGATTGAGTCACTATTGGAATAGACATACTAATGGGGATCCTATTTGTTCATGGCCTGACAGCCGATCTTTTTGAGTCAGTGTAGGCTCTTGGGCCGACAGGATAGAAACTAGCAGGTGGCCAGAAAGCCAAGTTCGGACCAGGTGGTCAGAAGGAAAGCCAGATAAGCCGACCTCAGGAATGTCACTCCCTTCCACGCCCTTCTAAGAACACAGAAGTGACAGGTTATTGTCCCTAACAGGTGGCGAGCCCACTGCTCCACATGCTCTGCTGACCGTCCTGGGTGGCGGTCATGAGCAGACCACCACCTTGCTACACAGGTTGACAGGAGGAAGTCACCTGACCTGCCAGGGAAACACCCTGTTCCGTCCATAACACAATGGAGCGAATACGGATTTTCTCAGTATTCCGAGGTCCCTGTCCTTATCACGTCCTGTCCTGTTTGTCTGCCACTGCAGACTTTTCTTTCTTCAAAATATTTTTAGTAATTTAAAATGTTTGATGTTTTAAAATTTTATTTATTTTACTTAACTTTTTTACTTCCCTTTACATTCTTCTCTCTGATTTCTCAGTATTATAAAAGGGAATTACATTAGTTAGATCCTGGTAAGAGCGTGAACATAAATCAGTTATGTAATTTCAATAAAGATGCATCATATTTGACCATCAGCTTCCTTCATTTAAAAAAAAAAAGAAGTTTGACATAGAAGTTTTCCAAATTCCCATCTGTCTTAGAAATTACAAGAATTGAATATGATATACAGTCAACATGACTGGAAACTGATTTTGAATTTGTAGAGTGTAATAGCATTATTTTAGTCAGTTTATCCCATGACCCAGTAATTATACTATTGTAGACTTTTCACTTATGGATTTCAAAAATGCAAAGTGAGATTAATGCAAATCAATAGAACTTTAAAAAAAAAAAAAACATGGCAGAAATCAAGATTTACTTTGAAGCATGGTACCAGGACTTAAAATAAATATGAGAACACATTATCTTGAGAGGAAGGAAAAGAAATGTTCACCACAAAACCCTTCTTTTTTCTTTATTTAATCTCCGATTCTTCAAAGAATAACTGGTGGGCCATCGTCTTTCTGGGCGTGAATAGAGGTGATGTTACTGTGGCAGCAGTGGGCTCAGTGACACAGAGAAAGGAATGTATAATGAATTGGCTCTTTATGTGGCTATTATTTATTTCATGACAAGTTCTGGGCAGAGAAAAAAGGCGCAAGCTCATAGAATGGCCCTAAAATTGAAAAGGAATCGATTATATCATATGCCTAAAAAGGAAATGAAGCTATGTGTACACAGTGGTCCCTTCTCAGCTATTTTTATTTTAGGAAATTCAATAACACAGTATTATTTTCAGTTGGGTCTATAATTTTTTCCAGATTACAGAAATTTTATCATTTAAATGGAACAATTTCGAAGCAAAAAGGATTGAAAAGCTGACAAAGGAGAAAATGAAAAGAAGAAATTCTAACAAAGTTTATTGGCTATACAACCATTTAGATAGCAATAAAAGATTAATACACATATATAGCAACATGCATCTAGCTCATTTGTTACAAATTTTAGGTACCCTTAATTAAATTTCTTCAGAATTGAAATCACATAAAACAAAGTTATCTGCCAGCTGAATAAAATGTTATATACAGGAGTAGAAATGAATTCATAATCATTAGCACAGAAGTTTCTCTTCATCAAAGGTATCCACTCTGTCAAGCAAACCTTCTTCCCTCCCTGTGTTCTTTGGCAGAAAACATGACCTCTCTAAGAAGTGGAAATCTTGAACCCACATTCTGGCCTTTGAAAATCCCACATACTAAAAATAGCAACAGCAAGCATATTGGCCACACGCTCTGACTGTTAGAGCATCCATCACCAGCAGAGTCTGTTTTAACTCACCACATTTTTATGCTGATATGAGCAATCCCTTTGCAAACTTTGGAGTCTATGAATTATATATGTGCATTTTGGGGAGTTAGGTTCATAAATTTAATCAGTGATATTCCCTCAGAAGGAAACTTAATGCTCATACTCCACATCTCATAACTTCACCATGTCATCCCTAGTGCCTAGCAATCGTATGACCCATAAGAGGCATCATATGCATGACTTTCACGGCGAATAAATATGAGAACACATTATCTTGAGTGACACAGTCACTATGTCATAGGTACGTACCTGTTCAATCTATATAGGATTGATGAAAACAAACATCTAACAAGTGTGCATCTCCTCACGTGCCAAGTAGTAGAAAATCTCATCCTACAATGTGTTATTCTACATGATCCCTTAGAACATTTATTAAAGTGATGCTTTCAATTATATCTTCTTTGATCGCCTTTATTTTTTTCAATTACCTACAGTTCTGGGAGAGTCTCAGGAAATACATCACTTGTCACTTCCCATACTGTGTGTACTTGAGATTTTTCTGTTCAGATACTTATTTTTTATTCTAATCTTACCTCTACGTAATGCATCTTTAGTTTCCCATTTGGAGAGACGTTCTTGCTGGGAAAGCCATCATAAAATAATGTGTGTCTAAACAGAACAAGGTTTGACTCCTACAGTGTTTGATGCATAATCAGTCGCTTGTCTTTGGGCATTCAGTTGAGCTCCTCCTATCTTTGTTTCCTCATCTCTAAAGTTCAGGTAATGACAACTGTCCTGTGGGGTGGCCGTGAAGATGAGAGAGCTTTCATATCAAATGCCTTTTTAGCTTTAATTATAAAACTAGAGACCCAGTGCATGAATTCGTGCACCAGTGGGGTCCCTCAACCTGGCCCATGGGATTGGGTTGAAACCGGCTCTCTGACATCCCCCAAAGGGGTCCTGGATTGCAAGAGGGTGCAGGCCAGGCGAGGGACCCCACCAGTGCACAATCAGGGCTGGGGAGGAAGGCAGGAGGTTGGCCAGCTGAGGAGGGACCGTG